>NW_017733327.1:46140-50295 GCF_001890085.2 Hipposideros armiger | reverse complement strand
CACACACAGAGGCCACCCTGCCCCTTCCTGTCCTCTCAGCATCATTCTAACCCCTTCATTTTGAAGGCCATGGGATCAGAAGGGAGAAATCATGTCTGATGTATTGATTACTCTTACTATTTCATCATGTGCCCCCTTTCACAGAGTCTCATTTCAAACCTCATTTGCAAGGTCATCAAGTAATATCATCTATGAAAATATAAAGAAAGGTGAGGCTCGTTAACATTTCTAAGTGTCAGAGCAAAGACCAGGAAATACACGGGCTCCAGGTCAGCATTCATTCTGCCATGTCACTGAGAAGCTTGAGAGTGAACCATGTAGGACTATTTTCGAACTGAAAGCCTCTTTAAGGAACAGTACGCTCATTCTCTCCTGGAAGCGTTTCTGATACGCTGGGCTTTTGCAGAACACCAACAGTTGTCACTGCAAAGCGCCTTGGAGGCCATTTGTCCCTACCAGTTCAATTTATAAAAGAAGAAACTGCAACTGCAAGAAGTGACTTCACTGGCCCACTGGCACATCACAGGTCCAGTCCCAGATTCCGTGACCCCTAACCCCATGCTCTGTCCTTAGTTGTCCTCCTCCCCAGGCGTGTCACAGGGCTTCTCAGTCCAGTGTGCCCCCACTCCCCACTGTGGAGTTTCGACAGATCCACAGGTGTCTCTGGTTCTCTTGTCTGTTCAGTACCCATGTGCTCAGCGCATTGTGTCTATAACTGGGTGTGGCTTTTTTCCAAATTTCTATGCCCATGATACAACCCACTCGTGCATAATCAGCGTTCTTATTCCCTGGAACCAGAGACGCACACCCAGCAACTGAAAGCAATTTGGTTTCTCTAAAACTCTAGCACCAGCCACACAGCGCTTCCCGGTTCCTTGTGGTCTCTCACCCATCGTGCCCTCACCCTCCTCCTGAAGATATCCTGGGCCCTCTCCCTTGCCAACCACAAATCCAGCCCCCCAGGCAGCACCCCGCCTGCCCGCCTGCCCTGGTCAGAGCCTCCTCCGTGGAAGACCCTGCTCTGTCCCCAGTGGACACTTACCGGGCACACAAGCAGCACAGCGTCACTCAGGAGGGAGTGGATGGAGGTGCTCGGGCCGAGGCCCTTTTATCCTGGCCTTGGGCTCTGCCCCAGCATGTGAGGCAGGGCCTGGGCATGAGAGGACCGCCTCCTGCCACCCACCTGGTCCTGTGACAGGTGATGACTGGCAGCTGCTCCCTGTGCCCTCCACAGGCTCAGGGCAGCTGCTTCTGGCTAGGAAATACCTGTTTACAATGGGAGACTGTGGTGGGTAGAAATGGGCACCATTTCCCAGAGTCCCCTGCTGTCTCGTTTTCAATGCAAGTGGCTTTCTTCACGGCCCTCTATTCATAGTAACAGACCCCGGTCACACAACTCCTTTCCTTCCCCCCTAGATATTAATTTTCCATCTGCACTTTTGGATCGAGGTGGCTTGGTGTAAAAATCTACATGTCTGAGTTGTGTGTGTGTGTGTGTGTGTGTGTTTGAGAATAACACATTGCTCGAGAAAGGAGGCCTTGGAGACCCCAGCATTCTGATCTTGTGGAAATAATGGTAGAAATATCTTCTTTGCAGGATCCACAAATTAAGATGGCAAAGGGAAAGTAGGCAAGATAGTATGTAGCACTTGGTGACATTCAGGAGAGAGAGAGAGAGAGAGAGAGAGAGAGAGAGAGAGAGAGAGAGAGAGAGAGAGAGAGAGGAAGAGAATAGATAGGTCATAGGTAGATCATAGATAGATAGATAGATAGATAGATAGATATAGGGAAATAGTTGCAGACATGGATTTTTAATGGACAATGGGAAATGTTTAAGCCACAGTCACCTTTTAAAGTAGATGGGTCATGTTCAAACTTAATGTCATCTTTTTCCTCCTACGTATACCTACTTTGGCTTCATGAAGGTGGATCTGGACTGAATCTAGGAAAATAGCACTGAAGACAGGCACATTGCCCTAAGTTATAGCCTGAAAAGAATTTACAGTCTCCTGGGCCAAATCTGAAGGAAGGGGTGAAGTAAAATAAAGACGTGAAGAGTGAGGAGAAGGGAGCAAGCAGCCAAGGAGGTAGTCTTGAAGAGTGTTTTCAAGTAGTGTTGCTGGTGCACTTTAGAACAAATATATTCAGTATATATAAACAATGTTTAATTGTTTGCATTGTTGCAGTATAAATTTCCTGTGTTTCTCAGGCTCAAGATTAACCATTGGGAATTCTTAAAATGAAAAACACAGTATCTGAAAAAATAAGCATGCTCAAAATTAAATATAATGTCAAAAAAATTCATTGGATGGTCTTAGCAGATGGTGAACAGATTGGTGAACTTGAACTTGAAGAAATTATTCAAACTGAATTGAAGAGAGGGGAAACATAATGAAGAAAATGAACAAATGATCGATAATCTGTTGAATAATAGCACATAGTCTAACATACATGTATCTGGAGTCCCAGAAGAAGAGAATAGAATGGAGAAGGAAATATAGTTTAAAATAGTGGTAAAAAATTATCCCAATTTCATGACAACCATCAACCCATAGGACCAAAAAAATAATAAATCCTGAACAGGATAAATAAAAACAAAGCCAATAATTGGTACAATACGTCTGGAGGGAGGGTACAAACTAGTCTTGGAAAATAGGTGAAAGAGAGGAATTCTGGGGAAGGGTTTCCAGGAAAGATTTGTTAAAGAGGTCTGCTGGGATATAGGCTTTAAAAGGTGGCGAGACTGATCTGCGGAGACAGTGGGGTGGAGGGAGGATGACATCGGTGGAGAAGAAGCGATGTGAGAATATGTACAGAGAAGGGAGTGGTCCAGCCTGGCTTGAGTGGAGGGCACATGTGACGGAGTGGGGAGTGGTCCAGCCAAGCTGGAGTGGAGGGTATGTGTGATGGAGGGAGAGTGAGGCTCAGGACAAGGCTGGAAAGAAGACTGGGGCCATACTGTGGGGAGACCGTTGCCCGGGTCAGTCACTTGGGTTTGATTGAACGTTCACCAGAAATCCACCGAAGGCCTTAGTTTAATTTTATTATTGTTACTTGTATGTTTGTTGTTTTAGCAGGTCAGGATAATGACATTAGTGTTGGAAGGGGACTCTGCAGGAGACACTGTGGCAGAGGGCAGTAGCAATAGGGAATAAGATGAGAAAATACCATCACTGATAATGCCCTGAATGTCACTACAGACGTGCGCTCCGTTATTCACAGTCTGCAAATGCAAAGACCCCTGAAAACTGTTTCTTGTCCAGTCGTTGACGACACCTATTTGGTGGCAAAACAACAACAACAAAAAATCTGACCTGAATTGACAGTGAGGTCTCTTTACTTTACTGTAGCTATTCATATGTTCTATTGCAGAAATACCGGGGGGTGCCAACAAAATGTATACACATGACTTGTAGTCATCTTTTGTTATTTGTATGTTATTACAATTTTAATACAGGTTTTTTCCTTTCTTAAAATGTGTATATATTTTTTGGCACCCTCTGTATTAATGGCCTCCCCAAAGGGTAGGAGTCCTAAATCCATGGGGTGTAGGGAATCTGACTGCACCCCATGCCTACCCAGGTGTGAAAGACTCTTTGGCGTGAATTCCATCGTGTTGGGGCTGGACATGGCCTATTGAGAAGAATACCTGTAGCATTACTAATGAATTCTACTCACTGTACTGCCTTCCCTTAAAAAAAAAAGTGAATTTCACCGGGCACCAAGGGTTTCTGATAAGGGATTCTGGTTTCCGGTATTTAATATATCCTTGAGTCACTAGAGGAATACAGAGATCTAACATTTTTCAGGAGTCTGGACTTATCTCTAATAAGTACTACTTTGGCTAAGAGAGCCTTGCTGTACCAGTGTCTGCCCCAAATCTCAGAACCGAGCAAGTCTCACGTCCTCCCCATTTTTAACTGACACCTTAATATTTTCCCAGTTCAATCGCACCACCCACCTAATTGTTCATGAATTTTTCTATGGTATGTTTTCTTTACCTATTCTCAATTATTCCATTATATTAGGTGGGGAACCTAGAAGAACAGAAGTGTGGGCATGCTTATGGAAGGCCCCCCAGGCCCTTGGGTGTTTTTCTCTCTCCTGTCAGGACTCAAAATAGGCCGCTCTCAAATATCCCACAGTGGCAGAGGG
>NW_017733327.1:29887-46095 GCF_001890085.2 Hipposideros armiger | reverse complement strand
GGAGACCCCCTTATTGCTAGAGTTAACTCAGAGCTGAAAAGTCTGTGTAATCAAATGTTACGTCCTCTTTCCTAATTTACTATTTTGTGTCAATCCCTCACTAACCAATATGCAAGCCTTGCTTAGATTCCTTTCTAATGGGCACTAACATTCTTTGTCCTACCAATTTCTCACAGAGGTATTGTTTCTTTGACTAAAAAGTACGAAAAGGTGCCTGGTTCAATCATTTCTTTGAGCCTTATTTTAGGATCTGAGCATCATAATGTGACTGTCCCACGCGCACATATTAAATTGGTTTTTCCCCTGTGAATGTAGTCTTGCATCCATTTTCTTGTTTTATTATTAATACTAGTCCAGCTGTAAGAACTAAAGGATAGAGGAGAGGAATTCTTCCTATCCCCAACACTCCTTTTACATCTAAACCCTGTGAACCAACCCTCAATACAATTTTGTTTCTTTGTGTTAACATGTCCTGTGATGTGATTTTTCAAGACAATGGAAATTCTCATTGATAAATTGTCCAGGTTGTCACTGGCATTCCTATGCTGATAGCTAGACAGATTGTATTCTGATCTATTGACTGAGTTTGCCAAATCATTATAATAATGAGAGTCACAGATAATCCACTCCCAATAGCCATGATAGGCAAGATAATCTACCCTTCTGTAATCACCACTCAGTTCCCTGGGAGTAAGAGTAAGGAGCTTCGTTAGATCCCTAAAGTTGGAATTCCTCACCTTGTTTACCTGTGTTCCTGCCTTACATCCTAGAGCCCAGCTCACGGGTGAGTCTGTTGTGCTGGGAGGGTCCTGAGGGCAAGACCTGAGATTTGTTCCTCTGCCTTGATCAATGGTTCTTGGGATGGGGGGTAGGGGGATGGAGGGGGTGGATTTGGCACAGCCCCACTACACACCCCACACCCCAAGGGGGGAGCCTTTGATGATCTGGAGATGCATTTTAGTTGCCACAGCTGATGGGGAAGGGGGTGGTGTTTGACACTGTCATCCAGCAGGGAGAGGCCAGGGGTGTCACTTGACACCCTAATCTCACAGGATGGTGCTCCCAGGACAAAGAGTTATCCAGCCCAAAATGTCACCAGTGCTGAAGGTGAGAAACCTTGCTTTGTTATCAGAGGTTTAAGACTGTACTCATCGGCAACAGCTCCTGGATTCTGACTGAACCAAACAACCTCCTGAAGAATGCTGATGAGATGCTGTGGAAATAACTGCTTAATTAAATGGTTGCCCAATCAGCCATTTTATCCAGGCCGGGTCAAATCAGAGGGCTATGTGGTGACTAAGGGCCCAATCCCGATTTAAGCCAAAGAGGCGTTTCTGGCTGACTGAGAGCCTTCCTCCCTGCTACTTCCTCTCCCCCTGGCTGACCCAAGGAGCCATGGCATCTATACACTCACCTCACTGTCCTTGAACCCACTAGTCACCCTGCTGCCTGAGCCTCCTGTCCAGATCTTACCCCTTCTAGACCAGCATTGGGCCTGCGCCATTTCCCCCACCACTCACCCTGTCTGTCTCCTGTCTGCCATTCCTTGTCCCATCATCACTCCTCCAAGCCTCCTGACTTGCCCCAGATGACCACATTTGTTCCTATTTGTGATTTTCTTCCGCTCACCACGCCTCTGTTTGGCCCTGAACTTGACCTGCCCCTGGGGCCAAGCTCCCTCATTGACTGGGCAGTTCCCCAGGGCCAATGTCATCTCTTTCCTCTACTTCTCCCCCAAGGGTGAACACCTCCCAGCCAGAAGCAAATATATTTGTAGTGTTCTATAATAGACGAAGTGTTTTTAAATAACTTAACCTAATTTAACTCTCAGCGTGACCCACACAGTTGACACTTCAACAACACGGGGGTTAGAGGCACAGAACCCCCCAACCCCCACCATGCAATAAAAAATCTGTATATAACTTTTGATTCCCCAAAACTTAAGTACTAATAGCCTACTGTTGACTAGAAGCTTTACCGGTAACATAAATAGTCAGTTAACACATATTTTGTATGTTATATATATTATACCAGGGGTGCCAAAAAAATTGTATACACGTGACTTGTATTCATCTTTTGTTATTTGTATGTTATTATTGTATATATTATTATAATTTTAATACATTTTTTCTTTCTTAAACTATGTATACATTTTATTGGTACCCCTGTATACTGACTGTATTCTTACAATAAGCTAGAAAAAAATGTCATTAAGAAAATCGTGAGGAAGAGGCAATACTGTACATGTTTTAAGGGTTGATGCCTGTTTTGTTCTCTGATATATCCCAAGCGTCCAGACTAGTGTCTGGCACATAGTAAAAACTGAGCTAAGGTTTGAATAAATATCGATTGAATGCGTGGATAAACAGTGCATTCTATTTTCAAACAGCTCTGACTATAAAGCTTTCCTTATTTCTAGCCAGAATCTTTTTTTTATGGTTTCCACCCATTGGCTTTAGGCTCTTGAGTTTTGCCTTTACTGAAAGAAAGTCTTTCAAATAATGGGAGAGAGCAACTTGCTACTCCTTTGAAAACACGTCACTCTTTCTTCCACGAGTAGGTAGACCAAATTTTAGAGCCAGATCGGCCTGGACTCAGATTCTAACATTGTCAGGTCTTAGATGTGTGACCAGACAAATTCGTTAACCGAGCCTGATTTTTGTGTGGCTATATGTAAATAGGGACCAATAATAGCGCCTTCTCAAGCTGAGAGCATGAGGAAGGATGTACGGTTCCTGCCTCAAGTGGTGGGGGGCACAAAACAGGTCTTCACCCTCCAGTCTCAGTCCCAATTGACCCGAGCTGAGCACGCTGCCCCGGGCACAGTGTGAGCCAAGGAGAGCAGACTGCCATGCCCATTAAGACCAAGAGTTCCCTACCATTTGCTACAGACAATCCCAGCCTTGACTCATTTCAATCAACGAAGCTTTCTCCACAGGTGCAGCTATCTGTATACCCTACCCGTCTTCGACAAGCACATCTGATCTTTAAGTTAAACTCAGAACTTCACATTTATCTTAAGTGCATTTAATCTTGTCAGATGAAGCCCGGCATTCCAACTCATGTTGAATCAGATGTCTGCTCTTCAGTTTTCCCTCATAACTGGAGGTCCCCTGAAATTTAGGTCAGTTTCTTATCCAGTCTTCCTCTAAGATGTTGATAAGAAGTTTGTCAGAGCACAATGAGGATGGGTTCCTGGGACCACACCAGGGATAGGAACCAGGAAGGATGGTGAGATAAGGAGGACATCTCCCTCCTTGGGCTGCCTGCCATTATGCTAACAGCATACCTGCTGTCATCTCTACCAGGAACACTCACTTTCCTCCATTCGTTAGCTGATTCCCACTTATCTTTCATATCTCTGATGATATTGGGTTGTCGGAAAAGTCATGACGCATTTTTGCAATGAAAAACAGTAAAAATACGTCATGACTTTTCCGATAACCCAATAGTTGCCTTTGACCCACTCAATTGCTCCTCCTGTGGGCTTCCATGGTACCCTGCCTCCCACGTGCAACCTCTCACAAACATCTCTCATGCTTCGTGTGAGCAAGGCTGCCACCAGTGTGCTTCCGGGCCCAAGCACAGCTCCTGGCAGGTAGCCGAGTCGCAACAAATACTTGTCAAATACATGGATGTGTTGATACAAGTCGGTAAGTGGTCTTCTTCCTGACAGATACAACCCTAGAGAACAGAGGGAAGGTGTTAACCCAGCTCAGGGCTCCTAGGACAAGGTGTGGTGAGGAACGTGATGGGTGGCTTTGGTGCAGCTTGGGTTATTCCTAGACTTCTAGATACCTCTAGTTTAGTCGTCCAGGTCAGGAAGCTTCATCTTTTGGAGGAATGAGTCTGATGGCCCCTGGTGATGGGGAAGCACGTGGATCACCACGTGTCACCCTGTCTTCCTAACTAGTTTCAGGCCACAGGCCTGGGGAGCCTCCGGAATGTCCAACATGCCAGAAACCAGGAGTACGCTAGTCTCATTTGAAGTCTTGGTCACCCCCTGGCTATTCTCCTACACGTCACTAAAGTATCTACATGGGAACTGCCTATCTTCTGATTACTACTATCCACCTATCTACACCGTGATTAACAGCTGAACTAGTCCCTTATGCATGACAGTTCTATTTGGTTATTCATCCAGGACTATTCTAATCTGTAGGACAAAGTACGGGCTGTGGAATTTCTCCCTCTTAATGTTTGGGTAATGCCTCGGTAAAGGAGAGATATGCCAAAGCTAGGCCCTCCCACCTCCCAGTAAAATATACCAGACAACCCCTCTCCCTCAGCCCCACACAAGAGCCCCATCCTGGGCACTGTTGGTGGCAGCGGGGTTGGGGATTTTACTGAGAAACAGGAAGACACTCTCCTTGGTCTTGAGGGGCCTCCAGATTGAAGAGTAGAAAATTTGACTCCACACACAGGGTGGTTACATAAAACCTCCCACAGGAACAGTTCATGGTCAGCTCCAGCCTGCCACTACCTCCTACTCATGCTGCGGCCACCATTACAAGTGTCACCTCTCCTTGTGCGTCTTGAACAAGCTCATGCCCCTGGGTGTTCACTGTAGCGATGGTTCCCACCCCCAACTGACCACACTCATTGTCAGCGGAGGTCCCAGATTCTGTCTCTGGAAATTCCGGTTAAGTAGGTCTGGATGGCTCCTCGGACTCCATGTCTTTTTTGTTTTTTTTCCCTTCAACTTATACAAATTTATTTAATTTATAGAAAAAATATAGCTGTTTCTTTTCAGGCTGTGCTACTATAAGCCATTCTAAGGTATATTCTAAGTGTAAATTAATCAATGAATCAATGAATCAGTTTATTTTTAAAAAATTTTTATTTGTTTCAGGTGTACAAAGCAATGTGATAGTTAGACATTTACGCCCCTCACAAAGTGATAATCACCCCCCCCCAATCTACTACCCCTCTGACATCGTATGTAGCTGTTACAATACCATTGACTATTCCCTATGCTGTAGGTGGGTTCCCAGGTAATTTCACCTTAGCCTAGTGCTCAACAAAGAGGAATCTTTTTTTATCTGAAATTCAAATCCTCAGCCCTGGTCCTAGGGATCCTTTAATTTTTATTCAAATGGGTGACATAGGAAAGGCAGAGAGCTGGAGACAGGTCATCAGTGAAAGGGTGGATGGTGGGGAGCAGGCGGGGTGACTGGGAAGGGCCACTAAAGCCAGCGCTGAAGGGCTGTAGGATATCCTACACCATGATCCTGAGGTCACCGTCCTCATTGCCAAGTGCATTTTAAACCCCTGAGCTTTGAAAACAGACAGACAGAAGAAACAGACACATCGTCACACACAAAGAAACATGCGACCCCACAGAAGGACAGGCAGACACACACTCCTGGGGACCCCTTTCCTCTGAGCTGTGGGCTGTGGGCTGTGGGCCTGCCTGGAGGCTCAAGGCTGGGCATCCTGTCAGGGGAAGTGGGGGACCTGAGGCCAACGCAGACGCATGCCCAGGAGAGAGGAATGTGGGCCCTGAGCTCCTCTGCTGCAGAGCTGGCCCTGTGGCTGCCTCCTGTACAGCCCTCGGGGGTTCCCTGGCTCAGCCACAGCCTGACTCCCCCAGAGACCCCTCCATACTCCTTTCCATACCCAGGCCTAGTTAACCTGGGGACCAGAGTCTATCCCCAGAGGACAGTGCAGGTCACGGGATCATTACAGTGAAGAGCCTGTGTGGTGACCTGTTACCTGCCCCTGGGGACAGGGATGGCTTCTTAGGTGTGAATACCCTCCTCCCTGGCTAGTCCTGTGTTTCTTCTGTACCTTGAGGGGATGGGCTGCTCCCCACTGACCCCCAACCCTCCGGTCCAGGGGTGTGTTTGAGAGAACAGGGGCGAGAGCTAAGGAGAATCCCCTATCTGGGGCTTCCAAGCTTCCCGCCATCCTGTTCCCCACACCCCCACCCAGGGGCCCGGGCAATGGAGACCTAGGAATTGCCCCGTGGGAGCCATTCAGACCCTGCCAGGCCCTGGGGGCATGTGTCACAGAGCAGCCTGGGTTCTAAGAGAGGAGGCAAATGTGGACCTGCAGGGAATAACTGGGGAAATGAGTGGGTGGGTCTCTGGAAGAGGCAGAGACCGTGACTCGGATGCAAGGTGCCGCGTGTAACAGAAAAGGCTGTGGGCTTGGAATCCAGTCTGCCCGTGTGGCTTTGACCAGTCACGTCTATCCTGTGTGCTTAGGTTTCCAACTGTGCAAATGGCAAGATAATAATGCCTGTGTGATGGGCTCTTACGGACATTAGAGGATGTATATAATTGTGTGTGTGTGTGTGTGTGTGTGTGTACGCATATGTGTGTATTTATTTATTTATGTATTTATTTATTTTTATAGTTGACCTTGAACAACATGTGTTTGAACTGTGTGGGTCCACTTACTCGTATATGCAGATTTTTTTCAATAAGTTCTGTAAATTTATTGTCTCTTCCATGTGATTTCCTTAATAACATTTTCTCTAGCTTACTTTATTGGAAGAACACAGTGTGTAATACATATAACATATACAATATGCGTTAATCGACTGTTTATGTGATCGGTAAGGCTTCCGGGTAAACAGTAGGCTAATAGTAGTTAAGTTTGGGGGAGTCAAAAGTTGTATGCAGGTTTTTGACTACAAGGGGTTGATGACTCCTAACCTCCACATTATATATATATATATATAATCTGCCTTGTGGGTTTTCTGTCTCCCCTCAGCAGCCAAGGACGCTGAGGGGAGACAGAAAACCCACAAGACAGCCCACCCGGTCTAGTGTAAAGAAAGTTCAGCTATGCGTATGATAAACCCAAGAAGAAAAATAATGAGAAAATAAAAGAGTCAGGAAGGAGTAATAAACAGGCGTTACGCAGGACTCAAGCTCTGAGTGTAGCATCATTTTTATTGTTACATGGTCCCCTCTTGTCTCCGTCTTGGGTTGCCCATCAGGACAGATCATAGCTCATGCTGCCAACCTATAAGCCCTGCTGAGCAGCCGTCTTCCGCAGGAGAAGCATGGGACTTGAGGGATATTCTGACTCCACTCAAATGGGAGTTTCCAACCTAGTTGGGCAGGTAAGACAGACACACCTGAAAAGTGAACTAATTCAAGAGGTATTGCAAGGCAGTTGCCATATGGATGGTGTGGACAATGCAATGAGTGCTAGGACATCAGCACAGGCCTCTGTGGGTAGGAGCAAGCAGAAAAGACTCCAAGGAAGAGGTCTTGAAAGATGGGTTGAGTTTCAGATACTGGGAGGAGCAGAGAAGTGGTCCAGGAATGGGGGTAGGGAGGGGGTGGTGGGTGGACAGAGGCTGGGAGGCAGGGACCTCTAAGGTATGTCCTAGGGAACACCCAGGCTGTGCCCTGGTGGCCAGACTGGTCTGGCTAGAACTGAGGATATGTACATGGGAGGGGCCAGGCGTGAGGCCGGAGAGGTGTCTGAGACCCAGGTGTGCGGCCTGTGATGACAGGCAAAGGACTTTGGACATCACCTCTGCAGCAGTGAGCCTCTGAATGTCTTTGGAGAGATGCAAACAAGCACACAGAAATTGTGGCTGCTGGGAAAGGAGGAGCAACATTTTCAGGGCAGGATGCAGGCATGACATTTTCAGGGCACACACTTCAGCCAGGCTTCCTTTAAAAATAGGCACCCTTTGCCCCAGCATAGGCACCCTTTGCCCCAGCATAGGCTCCACCTTTCACTCCAGCGCCAGCATAGGCTCCCCCTTTCACTCCAGCGCCAGCATAGGCTCCACCTTTCACTCCAGCGCCACCGGTGCCTCCTTTACTTCCATAACCTCCCAGACCCTGTGGCTCTGGGAACACATCACAAGGTCTGTAGCTAGCACCACTCTCACCACACTGGTTATAACCAGCTGGTCCACAGCTGGGAGCCTCTATGTCCAGGTGGTATGGACGGGACTCCTGACACCCTAGGTTTCCTGACCTTGGAATTGGATTTGGGCCTGAGCATGGGCTGGGACAGCGCCGAGGCTGGACATGTGGCTCTGGGCTTGAGCAGGGTGCTGGGAGGGGAATTGGCTCTGGAAGGGGACAAGGCTCTGGGCGCTCGCGGGGCTGTGGTTGTGGACGTGGCTCCGGAAACTCACGCTGCGCTGGGCGAGAACGCGGGGCTGGACGTGGGTCCGCACACGGTTCCGGAAACAGACAGGGTTCCGAAAGTTGCCTTGGTGGTGGACACCGGCGGGGCTCTGGGCTTGGGCATCGTTCTGGGCGCGGAAATGGACGTGGGGCCGGAAGCGGACATCGCGGCAGTGATGGCTCAGGACATTGGTCAAATCGCCGGGGTGGACGGGGTGGACGTGGGTCAGCACACCGTCTCAGGTCCGGGCAGGAGGCACCGCAGGAAGATTGTGGAGCACAGCTCTCGAAGCGGCCTCTGATGGGAGGAATCTGAACCGGACACCTCTGCGGGGGGACCTGCTTGGGGCAGCAAGGCGAGGAAATCTCTATGCGGCACTTAGGTCCACTTCTCTGAGGGCAGCTTGCGGTGGGAGCCCTAGAAGAGCCACTGTGGTAGATGGGGTCGGAGCGGCGGGGCGGGGTGCAGTAGTTGGAGGAGCCGGGAGCGCACCCTGATGGCACGCAGCTGCTGTAGGAGGGCTCAGAACGTCGCGGTGGGGAACAGCTGCGGTAGGCGGGCTGCTGCTGGCGAGGGGGGAGGCATCTGCTGGTGCTCTGAGAGCGACGCTGCTGCGCGGGAAAGCTCCCGTAAGAGCCCTGGGGCTGGCACTGGGGTGCATAAGGCCTAACGGAAGCCCGAGACTGACGCTGGGGGGCACAGCCGCTGAAGGAGCCCTGATATTGGCCCTGAGTGGAGAATCCTCGCTGAGTCTGGCACGCTGGGGGACACGGTACATACGTCTGGATGGGCTGGGGAGCTGGACAGGGTACATAGGTCTGGACTGGGTATTCCATATAGCAAGTTTCTGTGTAATACACGGGAGCACAGTCTACATAACAGGTCTGAACAGGGCCGGGGGCTCCATACTGCACGTAGCAAACCTCAGACTGGCCCGGAGCCTGGCCCGGAGCCTGGCCCGGAGCCTGGCCCGGAGCCTGGCACAGAGTCTGGCACGGAGCCTGGCCAGTCACCAGCGTGGGCTGGGATTGGCACGGAGCCTGGGACTTCACCTTGGTGGTTTTAGACTTGCATGGGGCCTGGCATTTCACTGCCGTGGTCTGGGACTGGCAGGGAGCCTGGCACGCCACCTGGGGAACTTGCACTGGGCATGGTGCAGGGCACTCCACAATTTGCATCTCACAAGGGACCACCACCTGGCTTGGAGCACAGGGAGAGGGGGAGGGGAAGAAAGAGGACCCCTTCACACAGCACTGGGGGGGTGGCAGGCAATACTGGAGAGGCTGCTGGTCACACATGGTTCCAATGCAGACGGGTGAGCAGAGCCTGAGGGTAGAAAGTCAGGGTTAGGAGGGTGGGGAGGAGGGACCGGGCTCAAGCGGAAGACACCCTGCTTCTTCCTTGCCCTCTCCTCCCCCATCCTTTACCTTCACCCAAGAATCCTTACCAAGCTGGCTGGACCCAAGGTTAGTCACAATGGCCCAGGAGACCTGCCTTGGAGCTACCAAACAACCTGATGGAGGTCCTATCTGAGGTCGTGCCAAGGGCACAGCCAGGGCTGCAGGTGTCCAGGCCTCTCCTGGAGGGTGGGCACACCAGTGTCCAGCACAAGAGGGTGCTGATGACAAGACAATTGCCATCACTTCTGGGGGCCTAGGTGGCGGGAGGGAGCGCTACAGAAGGAGAGGAAACCCGTGTACCCAAGGCTGTAGCAAAGGGGGGCCTCCACACCCACAGGAGCTTGGGTTTCCTCACCCACATTTACTGGCAACACACACATGTGTGCAAACATGTAAAAATGCACGTATGGGAACAAGCACTTAAGCCCCATCTGTGCTCAAAGCATCCCCTGGAGAGTAAAGGATCAAGTCAGTTACTGGCAGCTCAAACCCAACATAAAGTGTTTGTTTCTCCACACGCAATCACTTTAGGCAAGTTTGTTTAAACAGGCTCTCGTGGACCTGTGCGAAACACGCACATACAAAACATCAGCCTCGGAAAGGCTCAGGACCCACACGGCAACTTGCTCCTTCATCGCCTGCGAGCTTCAAAAAGCTTTTCTCGCCAGCGCCTCTGGGAGGCGGGGTGGACTAACCTCAGAAGGAATAGCCCAGAAAGGTCCAGCAACCTAACTGCATGACTGGTATTCAGCCACTTCAAGCCTATGCAGAAGAAGCATTACAGACATGACGTGGGGGGCGCGACTCCTATACCACACCCCATCAGGGAGACACAGAGGGCACCCCCCACCACCACCTGCCCTCCCCACATCCGCCTGTTCATGTCCAGGCAGCTGAGTGACCAGCACAGCAAAGGGGCTGATTGGTCAACCAGCTCATCCAGCAAAATGCTTCTCGAGAATGCTCCTGAAATTCTGAAAACGCATCTCCTGAGGGCAAAACCTTCCAATCTCCACTTAGAAAAAATATCTAAATGCACATGCCCTTGAGGACGGAACCCTCCTCCACCCAAGTGTGTTCACAAGCCGTAAATTACTAAGGTGTCTTTCCCAGGGAGAAAGGGCCCGATGAGGAAAAATGGTACCTGAGGGAGAGGTGGGGGCTGTTGCGGGAAAATACACTGATTTTGGTGCCTCAGTTCTTCACACAGACCCCACAGGTATTTGACTCATGTCCCCGAAAATTCTACCATACTTTTTTTTTTCTCCTCAGTCTCCCAGATTTCCCCTCACAATGCCTCCCCCCACCGTGATTCTGAGCCCCCACTAAGTACCATCTCCACCCCAATCCCAGGACCCAGCCCCCAGACTCACCTTCTTTGAGGCGAACTGTCATCTAGGCTGAGGCATCTGGACAGAGGGCTGTTTTTATATGAAGGGTTTGGGTATGGCTTAGGCCGTGAGACAACAGATTGGCATGTGCCTGTCTCATCAGCCAGGCTGACATTCCAGCAGCCTGTCCCCTCCCTGTGTGCCTGTCCTTGCAGTCACCCACAGAGTGTGGGAGTGTCTCACCTCAGCGCCGAAGCTTCTGGACTATGAAGGAGCAGATTCTGTGTCTTTCTCCTTTTTCGCCCGGTCAGTTTCTTCTCCACCCTTAGGAGATCTGGTGGTGGGACTGATGAGGGGTGACAAAGGTATCTTTTCTCCCGAAAGATGATGCCAGGCCCCTATCTTATTCCTTGTCTGAGATTCTCACCAGATAGATAGAAAAATGGGAAAGTTCCCTATCTGGAAGCAGTTAAAATCACCTCAAAGATAGGGGTAACTCTACAGAGCAAAGAGAACATTGGGTCAGAGCTGAGCCTAACATCCCAGGTTGGCTACTTACAGCTGTGTGACCTCGATAGCTGATGTAAGTAATCATTTACTCATCTACAAAATGGAGGTCATTAAATCTTCTTTGCTGAGTTATTGTGAGGGTCAAGGCAACTATTTTATACAAAGGCATCCAGTCGAGAATGATATTCAGAATATCCAGCATCCACTCAGGGTAACTGCGGACCAAGCAGCAGGTGCAGTTGGATGGACGGCTGTCTGCAGCTGGACAGATGGCTGCCTACCCAGTCCCGCGTGGGATAACCTGAAGGTTTCACTGCAGGTGTAGCTACACCATGGAGTCTTCCTTCAAGACAGCAGCACCTGCAGGAAAGAGATAATGAACCGGCATCCTGTGAGCCAGATACCGTCAAGATGGGATAGCGTCTTATCTTTTGCCTGCATCCTTTTACTTGCATCATTTTGTAAGTAATCATTAATATTGAGAAAGAGAGAGATTCTTCTTAAGATTACAGATTCCAGCTTTCTTCTAAGATCCAGAGACCTGGCATAGGCAAACCATCCCATACCTCAACCTGATTGGCACACCTGCTCCTTTTAGATAGGGCGTATATTTTTATGCTCTATGGTTTTCCATCATTCTTTACTATATCCACAATGCAAAGCAAAAGATAAGCTTCCTTTTATTATTTTACCTGTGTTCTTGTTTTTCTTTGCTGAAATGAAAAGGGAAGTGAAACAATCTTTCGGCCTAGATCGTTTCACTTGCTTATGAAACCGTCCAGCCCCTGGAGGCACTTAAGATTCTGACCGAGGCTGTGAGCAGAGACTGTAGATTTAGACAGGTCTGGGTTGAATCTGAGCCCTAGTACTTTCCAGTGCGGTGAAAGTGGCTTAACCTCCAGGAGCTCAGATTTCTTGTCTATAAAACAGAAAAGAGAAAAAGGAGAAGGAGGAAGAAGAAAGAAGAAGAGAAAGAAAGAAGAATTAGAAAAGTCATAGGATTATTGCGTGAATTAAATGATAACCAATCTAAAGTACTTAGCATTTAATTAACCATTTAGCACTCTGGGCTTTCGTTTCCTCATAAGAAGACAGGGGAAGAAAATACTCCACCAGGTTCTCACTGAAGATAGAATCAGATAACGGGTGTGAGAGTGTTTTGGGGCCTATGGTGCACGTGCCAATCATCCCTATGAAATCCCTCCCATGGGGAAGTCTGTCCAGATCAACCTCAATTCAGAGTCTGAATTCTGGATCCCATCACTCATTCCCAGCAGGGCTCCAGATACCATTCAAACTTGAGTAGCATCAGAGACTTTCAGAATGTCAGATCAACAAGGACCACCAGGAATTATCTGGTCCTGCTCTGTCACTCTACAGATAAGGACCCAGAGAAAGAAAAACCTTCTGGAGACCAAAAGCTGATGACTGCTTTGGAGGTACCAGATCCCAGGTAGTTCTAGTCCCAGGGGAGGGCTCCTTCCATTACAACAAAGACGTTTTTTCTCTGATCACACAATTTGCCAAGGTGCTCTGAACTTGGCTAGCACCGGGGCTTGGTGTTGGCCTAGAAGGCAGTTATGAAAGCAGTGAGCTAGGAAAGCTGGGAACGGAGACCAGCTGGCCACACCAGAACGTGAATTATTGAATCCGAATGGCTGTATCTCTCCCACTCGTCTCTTGATAGCATGCGCGCTTCTTGAAGGAGGACTCTCTATCGTATTCGTCTTGGTATCTCTAGATTCCTGACTTAATAGGAGTCTGTGGGTTAATGGATGGAGAGATGAGTGAAAGGATGGCAGACATTGGGCTTGGTTCACACATCTTAAACCACTGGAGAATGAGCTGATATTGTTCAACCCAGAGACCAGAGAGAGCTGCAATTCTTGTTACTTTCTGCTTGTTTCTTCTTATAAAGAGAAGTGGAATAAGGGTGGAAGAGGGCAATTTTACAGATGACAATGAGGCTAGGTATTGGAGTCTTCAACAATATGATTTTAGAGCCTTGTCACTAAGCCAAAATAATAAAACATCTAGCTCCTGGCATTCTTTCTTCTTTGATGTGAAAGTTCCTAATTTGGAAAGTTGTCATTGGTTAAAGATGGAATTAGTCCTGAGATTACCTAAAGGCAGGGATAAATATGGTATATTATTTTCTTTCTCCAGTGAGATTTAAAACTTAAAAAGGGCATTCCTTATTTGGACATATCTTCAAACAAAATTGTTCCTTTAGATACGATTGAGTGTGACCTTCTAATCTCTGAGCCTACATACGTTTTTAGGCTTTTTGCTGCTGGGATTCACCAACTCAATGTGGCCCAAAATAAATCATTATCTCCCTTTATAAAGCTTCCTCCCAAGGTCCCATGTCAGAAAATGGCTCATCTGTACCATTTCTTAATTTAGACACCTGGGACTCACCCTTGACCTTCCTCCTGCCTTAGTCCATCATGTAATCCCACACACTGTTCATTCCACTTCATGATTGCTCCCAAACACATCCCATACTGTCCACACCCACTGCCCGTGCTGTATCTCATCTTCATGATCTCCTAAACGGACTGGGGCCATAGCCTCCTCACTCTTTGCCTCTTGTCTTTCCTCCTTCCACGTAACTTCCAAAATAGCCACAAGAGGGATCTTCAACCTCCCAAAAGCTGGCCCCAATCTTTTGCTCCCCACACAACATCAAAAGAAGCCATACCTAGTGGTTTTTGTCCACCCGTGCCTTGATATTCACAATGGCGGCCTTTGTAAATGTTTCCTCTTTCTGAAATGGTCTTCCATCTCTTCTCTGTGTGTGGAGCAATTGCTCATCGTTTGAGACAGCTCCAATGTCATTTCTTTTGTAATGTTCCCTGACTCCCCAAAACCGTGACTCACCCTACACTCTGGCTGTGCTTTAGACACACCCCATCATCTCTGATTATTTACATTCCTATCTTGCACGTGGCCTGTGAGCTCCTCAAGGAAAAGAAGTTACAGTGTACAAATCTTTGTATCCCAGAAACGGGCACTGGGCCAAGGCATAGCTTGTATGTCACCTTGTTGATTACATGATTTCATTTTCACGCATGTAAACACACACACATCCATGCACATGCACATAGGAGTCTAGCATATGTATATCTTATACTGCATTTTATGCATCGATTTGTTTCATTATCTATTGAAATATAATAGATGGATATATGATAATATAAGTGCTGTATTGAAGCCCCAATCAGTAGCAAAGAAATAGAGGGTTTAGATAGATAGAAGATAGATAGATCGATCGATCGATAGATAGATAGATAGATAAATAGATGTGCTAAAGGCAGTGGTTATTTCCAGAGACAGGTCATAAATTTTAGGAAAAGATTATCGATAGATGGAGCCATCTGGGGATACAATGATAAGATAAACAAACCAACAAATGTAGCCCCTGCTCTTAGAGAGCCTTTGGTCGCATGAAGAAGACAGACGTTAATCAAAGCCAATGACACCGCTGATGAGCGCTTGGCAGGAGGGGTCCACAGAGCAATGAGAGCTGCCTAGGGGTGGCTCTGATGGGGGAGCCGACCTGGCCAGGGAGACCGGAAGAGGCTTTCCTGAATAGAAAAACATGGGGCTGAGACCTAAACGATAAGTAGGAGTACAGGAGCACAGGGCATGCTTGGACGAGGGAACAGCAGTTACGAAGGGATAGCACGGGGGTCAGTGAAGCAGAAGAAGGGCCACCCTTCTATATCCTGAGGTGACTGGCAAGTGTTTTGAGCAGAGGTGGGACAGTATCAGACTCTGGGTGCCCTGTGAAGGATGGTGTTGGGGGAGCAGAAGCAAAGCCATGGATGTGGACACTAGTTGTCTTAACCCAGGAAATGAATGGGTGACTCTATACAGGTGTTGTGCACCATCACCCAGCGCCAACGCTTTGTCTTATTTCATCTCAAGAATGAGAGCCCACAGTAAGGAGGCTGAGTGCCCCAGGGCATGGCAAGGTCTTTGGGGACAGACAGGCCTGGGCTTATCTGTCACTCTCCCTCTACCAGCTGCTGGGCAGGACAAGTCACTTACTCTCAGAGCCTTGGTTAGTTTTCTCACATATGAAATGTCAACAATATCAGCTTCATAGGTTGTCATGAAGGCTAAGCCATGAATAGACCCTCAGTAAAGGCAATTATTATTGTCATCGTTGTATTATGGTTATTACTTAACATTACAGCTGCTTTTAGGACATCATGATGCTCACCTAATGGACAAATCATCATTTCTGAAACAGTTTGCCTTGAGCCAAATTATCTGGAGAGGATAAGCCTGATCACGTGACTTGGGAAATAATGTAAAGAGAAAGAGGCTAGGGCTTCACGCTCTGGCCTCGGCTCTCGGATGGACTCCCACGCGGCCTCTTCGTATCTCTAGCTTCACGTCTCCATGCTGTTGGTTGTGTGTTTCTTGCTGACTCATCAAAAATGTCATAAAAAGAAAACGCGGTCCATATTAGGACCCTTTTTAAAATTAATATAAGTCACAGTGCGCATAAGAGCCACTGCCTCTGCACATGTGTGGCATTTCCAGTGCCCAACCCTGGGACTGACAGGAGGGGACATGGTCCCTTACCCAGATTAAAGGACAAAGTCACGGAACTTGCTCTGAGCACCCATCCTGGGGGTTGTTTGGACAGGACAGTGCACTCCCTAGTGTGTTTGGAACCTGAACTGGGCAACGTTGCCTAGAGAAACACTGACCAGCAGGGAGCAGGGTGCAGGGAGGAGTGCTGTGTGTGAGACATCACAGGCAAGAAGCAGGGGTACTGGAAGAAGAAACTTTATTTTTCCCATGGTGGGATTTAGAGGCATGCACAGGCTTAGGGGACAGGGAG
>NW_017733327.1:26988-29483 GCF_001890085.2 Hipposideros armiger | reverse complement strand
CAGCAGCCCCCAGAGCTGGGGCCACAGCAGGAGGAGACTGGAGGGGGACGTGGGGCTGGGCACTGTGGAGGGCACTTGGGGGGGCACTTGGGGGGACATTTCGGGGTGGGGCACTTGGGAGTGCATTTGGGAGGAGGCTGGCACTGCTGCTGGTTCTGCTGGCAGCTCATCTCGGTGGAACTTCAGTCAACCTGAGAGAAACAAACAAAAGAAATTAGTACACAGTCGCCAGGATTCGTTGCCAATTGTTTCCTTTTCCCTGGCTTCCGTAGGCGCCTTCCTTCCACAGGAAACAAACCTTGACAAATTCTCTCCTTGTCTACTTTGCTTCCGTGATGTACACTGACCTACGTGGGCTCCAAAGTCACCACCACATCAGTCGTCTTGTCCCCAAAGTACACAGATAACGCCCTCATTTTCTGGCCCAACATCTCAAGGACATCAGATGGACAGGACATACCCAAGAACCTTTGGTTGCCAAAGAATAAATTAGAAAATGACGCTCCTGAGATCCACAAGCTCTGCAAGTTGCAGGATCCTTCCCGTCCCTCACCCCCCAGGGACTCCTTGCTCAGTTTCTTCCTTCTCTGCCCCTCCCTCCTCGCAGTCCCGGCCTCCTGCAGCCTCCTTTGCAAGCACTCACCTGGTCTGTGGAGCAGGCGGGAGCTGTCACAGTCAGAGCTGGGGACTGAGCAGCCCAGCTCTGGAGCCCTTTTATCCTGGACCTGGTGGTGCCTCCCAGGAGTGAGGCACAGCTCATGTATGCAAAGCAGTGGCTTTTACGACCTGGGATGAGGTGACTGTCCCCACACTCCAGCCCGGGGGCTCCAGGATGTCCCTGCCCAGGGCCACAGGGAATCCCGGAAGGTAGGGCCTGCCCATGTGTCTGCTCCTTAGGCTTGCAGCCGGCCACTCATTCTACCTGCGTGCATTCACGCTTTCATGAACTCTTGGGCCCAGAATTTTGCAAGACCGTAGCGACACAAAGATGATGCAGGTTGCTTTTAGGAGCTGACGGTCTTGGAGGGTGACTCTGTGAGCAATGGACTGTGTGATGTGCCACGTGATCTTGACCTTTCTTTCACATTCCTCATAGCTCTGACTTCAGTGCAGTCTCGTGGTTTGTCTACGTGTCTGGCTACCCTTGGAACCCTTAGAAAGCTGTACTGGTTTCCTCCATCTCCGGATGGCTTGTGTGGTCCAGTGTCCGGCACAATAAACTTAAGGCGAAGATTCAACATGAGATGCTTATGAGACACAGAGGCAAACTTAGGCAGGTGCATGTCAGCCTGCTGGCCCCCAAAACCCCTTGTCACAGGACAGCTTCCCAGGGAAGTGTGTGTTACTTCCACAAATACCGAATGTTAGGTTCTAGAAGTATATGACTTGAGAGCCCAGTTCTGGCGGAATAAGATCAGGTGGGCAGAATGTGGACCAGGAGAAACCTACAGGGGGCATGACAGGCTTTGAGGAATGTGACACGCAAGAGGGCAGTGCTACCATCCGAGGGGACAGGGAACTGGAAATCTGAAGGAGCTTGGACGTTCTAACAGACGTTTCGCTTCAAGGTTGAAGGTGAGGGCTGAAAGTGCTTGTGATTGTGAATTTAGAACAGCTGCGTTATCAAGCTGCTGCTTTCTATAGGTAGCTACGTATAGAGAAGAGAAATAAAAAAGACACACGTGGATTTATTTAAGTTGACCTTATTTAGATATCTACTAATCAGCAAACACAGGGTCACACTGCTGTGAATAAGGAGTTGTCACTAACTTTAATGAGCTCACATCCAAGCTGGGGCACTTTTTTAGAGAACAAAGAAATCCTCGGATAGGGGTTTGCCAGGGTTTACCAGTCATATATGGAAGGGCGCCACCTAACACAAACTGGGTTGATTCCTGGGTAATTAAACAACCACTTGAAGATGTGCAAGCGGCTAAGGTTGCTAAAGGAGGGAGCACACTGAGGAAAAGAGACACACAGTGAAAGATAGAACAAGTCCCAGAGTCTTGGGGGTATTCCAACTTTTAATGGGTCAGCAAAGACGATGTAAAAATTTAGAAAGAAAGTTGAGATACCTAGCTTGAAAAATCACAAGGAAACTATGGAAGTGGAATTTCAGAGAAGAAGAAGGTACCCGCAATGTCTAATGGTATAGACGGGTTCGGTTAGATTTGGCAAGTTTAAAAGCATTGGTAACTTTGGAAATAGTCATTTTAATGGGGAGGGCTGAAATTGCTTATAATAACTTTGGAAAGGCGTAGTATAGAAAAGGCAGAGCTCACTCTCTCAGGAAGTGTGAGAGAAATCAATGAGAAACGAAGTAGAAAAAAATAGAATGAAGACACCACTCTTTTAACCCATAACAGTCAAAATAAGGTCACGATGCCAAATTGGCTATGAGATGTGTGCTGTGTTGATTCAAAGAGCCATAGCAGTTCAAAGAGGGGAGACTTTGATTTGCGTTAAAAGTGGTTTGCTCAGAAGCCAATGATAAT
>NW_017733327.1:23404-26398 GCF_001890085.2 Hipposideros armiger | reverse complement strand
AGGGAGGATTCAGAGAGATTTGCAAACCACCCTTATCTTCAAAGACGGTCTTATAAAAATGACCAGCTAGCAACAAGCAAGCTCTCCTCTAAATTTACCATGAGGCAGACAGAGGCTGCCATAGGCAAGGGGCTATTCTCTGCGAAACCAAGGTGTGACACTGAAGGCAGAGTCTGAGCAATGCAGATGAGCAAAGATGGAGACGTGAAGGGTGGCTGCAGGGATGTAGAGGCCCATATTGAGAGCCACAAAGTGTAAAAGTGAGACATAGAGATATGCAACGTAAGAGGTCTCTGGAAATGAACAACTTCTATGTAATTAGGTTAATAACAATATGAGAATAACGGGGAAGAAGTGGTGATGTGGGGTGATTATAGTTAAGAGATGGACAACTCTTTGCATTTAATGTGAAACTAAAGGACCATGTATTACTCTCTAATTGAACAAATGATTCTTAATGTCGTGGGAGTTCAGAGAAGGAAATCAGTCTTACGGGCTAAAACAATTTAGAGTTGCTTTTATGAGAATTATAATGAATGAAAATTGCAATAAGTTGATATTAGTGGTGGTTGAATGGCCATTGGTCAATGGACTGAACCAAGACACAGATGGGGTAAAATGAATAGATGTTCACCTGAATATGTCCCATTATTTCTTAGAGCATGAAGGATTCATTTCCTCCTAAAATGTGTTTATTTGCTAAACTCGCAACTAAAAGAAAAGAGTTCTTTTAATAGTTCCTATTTTCTACAGAGTGCCTGGTCTAGTGGGTTGAGATGACATCCTAGTCGAATGTCCATGTGAGTTGAACACAAGGGCTGGCCATGAGGGTCTCTGAGAATATTAATCATTGTTGGTCTTTCTCATCCCTTTGGTCTGTATGTACGACTCCTCCCCTCTTTCCTCCGTGGCCCAGCCCACTCCCACACCCACCTGTCTCACACAGACGCCTTGTTAATCAAGTTGTCAGCAACCATCAGCTGGGTGGAGATGCTTACACCAATGACAAGGAATGACATCTGATTGTGACATTTTCCTACCACCTTCTGTCCAAGGACCTGGCCTATATTCCCTCCTCGTCAAGCCCCGAGTCCAGGAGAGGGGCTGTCATCTTACCTGGGTGCCCGACTCCCTAAGCCTGAAGAAGCGTTGTGGCTGGTTATCCATTATATCACTATCCCATTTCCGGTTTCTCGGAAAGAACTTGGAGGAAGATTCAACGAATTGGAAGTCCAGACTGTCGGATACAGAAAAGGTCCTTCGTGAGTTTGGCACCCAACATGTTCATTTTATAGAGGAGGAAACCAAGGCACAAAGACATGGTTTATTCAATGTTATGGAAAGAATTGTGGCAGAGCTGGGATAAGAGCACAGGTGGGAGAAGCTTGGGGACAACAGTCATTTGTAACGTCAAGTTACCCATTTTCATCATCTTATCCGTAAGGAAAACCTCCTCTCATTGCATTTTATTTTATTTTCGATCTAGAACAATTGTTCAGAAACAGACTCACACCAGATCCCAGGGGAGCAGCGTCTCAGTGTGTCCACGGAACTCTTGTCAGCCTCCCAGGGGTCGGGCTCCACGTTCTGGGTTTGCCGTTCTCTTTAAATCATTCATAGTAAATTCTCTATAAATACTGCACAGGGACCGGGAGTCAGAAAATGCGGGTTATTTTACATAAGAAATGACACCTTCATTTTTTTTTTAAGTTATAAGAAACAGACAGTGGAAGAACTTTCAATTAGCCTGAAACAGAGTAGTCTGCAGGTCACTTTTCTAACCACTGTTGTAGAGACCAGAGCGTCAGCATCGTGCCGTGTGAGGTGCCTGTCCTGGGAGGCAGAGAGCATCTGATGTTGGCACTTGAAGGCGCCCTACTCATAGTACGGCCCAAGCTGTCACGTCATAGCTGCGTAAACCAGAGACAAGGAGTTACATATAACAGGGCGAGGACAGAGCCCGGTAAACAAAGGTTACTGGGCAATCATTCCTTAGATGCTCTAACAATCGGAATTTCTTTCTGCAGAGAAGAGCTTTGACAGGTTTCCCCTGCCTCCTTGGAGACCTTGCCGTAGCTCCCATCTGCCTCAGCTTTCACTCTCTCGCATCCGCTCCTTACTCCTCCCACGGAGCCCTGCCCCAGCTCCTGCCTCTGTCTGGAGGACTCTTCCCCACTGCTCCACAATTAAATCCCACTCAACCTTGGAATCAAGCTGTACTTTCTCCAAGAAGTCTCGTCTGCTCTCCCTGACCAGGTCAAGTTTGCCTATGCAGACTGTCCGGGCACCTGGCACCCCTTCCTTCAGAGCTCTGATCACAGATGCATCTTAACATTTGTTTACTGGATTATTCAATCGTTTGTTCTTCCTCCCTGCTGTAAACGCCAACATAGTCGAGATAGCGCCTGGAACAAAAATCAATGAATGAATGAAAGTCAGACATGAAAGTTACTTCTAGACCTCCCAGACTGGTCAGGTTCATGAGGGCTTCTCGAGTCCTGGTCTCAGGCTGCTCTCCTAGAGCCGGTGCAATCCCTTCCCCACCAGCCCCAGACAAGATCAGTACAAAGGGCTGGAGAGAGAGTTAAAACAGCTGGAGGAAACGGAGAGGTTCTTGTTTGTGGGTCAACCCCTCTGGAATGGAGAATCCCAGGTTCCGGTAAAGAACAGACAGAAAGAGCAAAGGAGTCTGGGAGACTCGGGCTGCACAAACAGGACCTGAGTCAGGCGGGGGAGGGGCGAGGGGAGAAAGAGGTAAGAGAAGCCACCGTGTCTGGACGTTAGACAGCATCTGGGGGCATTTAGTGTGAGGCTCCTGAGCCGCTGTGGGCTATGGGAGAATTGAAAAGGAGAGAAAATGGGGTTTTTAGAAGCATGCTATGAACTGGATTCCCCACAATATATCTTTTTTTTTTAAGATTTTTATTGGGGAATTGGGGGGATGGGAACAGCACTGGGGAATTGGGGGAAGGGGAACAGACAAGTTGCTGTCGT
>NW_017733327.1:15256-18081 GCF_001890085.2 Hipposideros armiger | reverse complement strand
TCTAGTTTCAGGGCCCACGCTCTTCCCACCGAGCCGTATTGAGTTGCCCAATGTAGACGGTTATCTTGATCCTGAGCCCAGCATTGGTTCCAAACAGCCACTCCCTCAGATCAGCCAGCCCAGGCCCCACCATGGCCCCTGGGGCCTCTCAGGCAAAAGGTCCCTTGTGGTCCGAATTCCCCAGGACCCATAAGCCTTCAGGTTCCCAAATTTCCTAAATGACAACACCCACAACACAAACCCTACTACTCCGTGGACACGTCCCACCCCAAACCAGGTCTCACAATTGCCCTGAGCAATTGGGAGGTGGCCGGAAAGGAAGAATTCTGCCCCAGGATTGCAGGTTCCTGCTTTTTCCTGCCATCTGTGCCTCTGGGGGGCTTCCCACACTCCATAGCTTCCTCTGTGAAGCCCCTCTCCCCCAGGGGATGGTGTAAGTGTGGAAGGATGAGGGCTTAGGACATTGCATTACCTGCACCCCTAAGTGCCCCACCTCAGTGGAGACCCAGGCCTGATACTTGTATGGAGGAAAGGGAAAAGGGCCGACCTTTTATTGGGGCCAGACACTTCCCATGGGGTAGCTTATCAAATTTAGTCCCCATGATCAGGTCCCAAAGACATAAGTAAACAAGCAAACAAATGTGCCCAAACTCACTCAGCTGGAAGTGGTAAGTTCAGAATTCAAACTCAAGTATAAGCGACCTCAAATTTTACTGTTTTTCCACCACAGCATGCTGCTTCTCGAGTTAAAATCCATGAAGTTTGGAAATTTCAGCACCTAACAGACACCGTTAAGAAGCCCAGTGCCTTACACGTTGGCTAGACCAGCCTCACTTTGATTATTAACATCGATTAATAATATTATATAATTTTCAAGTGTACGAGGTTATAATTCGACATTTGTTCTTTTGTGTGTGCTTCCCACCCAAAGTCTAGTCTCCTTCTGTCACCATATGTTTGACCCCCTTTACACACTTCGTCTTTCCCTGCCCCCCATCCTTCTGGTAACCACCGTTCTGCTGTTTGTATCACGAGTTTCTTTTTGTTTGTGTTCTTTGCTTGTTTGTTACTTTTTGTTTTATATCCCACATAGGAGTGGAAGGCATATGGTTTTTGTACTTTTCCGCTTGACATATTTCACTTAGCATAATACTCTCAAGATTTGTCCATGGTGTCGCAAATGGCAATATTTAATCTGTTTTTATGGCTGAGTAGTATTCCATTGTGCGATATGGACATATATAATAGCATATCTCTATTCAATCATCCATCCATAATGCTTCCACTCTAAAATAAAGAGTTAAAGGAGGCCCTTTCTAGGATAGTCTATGATTATAGGGGTCTGTCCGACAAAGGAAATGTAAGTTGTCACATCCTAGCTGTCCATGGAGTTGTTCCCACCAAAATTCCATGTGTTCAAAGCTGGACACGTTCACTGTGTATCTATCACCCGGCTGTAGCACAGGACCTGGGGGCCACTGACTAGACAAAAATATGAATGGATGAATGAATGAATGAATGAATGAGGGTGCTTTACACTGGCAGTGTAGCCTAGACCAGCCTCCTTCCTCCATGTGGTGAGAGCCCATCCTGCTATTAGCCGATCTGTGTGTTGCGTGCCATCTCTGAGCTCTGATTGGCTCACTTCCTGCTTTGTGGAATCAGGCTCTCACTAATGGGTTTGACATCTTCAGACAACACTAACATCCCTGGTGAGATATACTGCTTCCATGTGCCACTGAAACAGGTGGGTGGGTTGTGCCCCGCCCATTTTATAGGCTGGGAAGGCATGGCATGGAGAAGTCAGATGACTGGGACAAGCGTCAGGGTGAGTCAGAGGCTTGTCTTCAAAAGACCCCATCTTTCTCTTTGGACACAAGCTCGTAGAATCAGAGACTTGTGGACTCATGCAGTAGTAACTAGTCCAGTAGACTCATGGAATAATAGGTACAGAGGATCATGAATTCCCAGGATCACAGATTCAGAATCCTGGCATCTCTGAGGTGGAGGGGACTGACACATCTCATCAGTCTGGCCCCTGCCTGGAGACAGGTGAACACCTGTGTCATCCGGCCTCGTGGACTGTCCTTAGGAAGATCTTCTGGTCTTTAAGAGTTCTGTGCAGTCCCTCCCTCTGGTTAGCTCATTTCAGGACTTACTACCATCTGGGTAGTCAGGAAATATACACGAGATTATCTTTAAGGTCCCTTGTAGCACCAGCATCTACAAATCCTGACATTAATTACAGGTTTGAAGCCATGCCTCGGAGTCATGAACCAAACCAAGATTTTAACTCAGTGGCATCCCCAGCCCCGACCAGGGGACCAGAGCGGGAGGTGCCCAAGTCGACATGTTGCTCTCTGAGGGCAAAGCCTGAGTGTCCTTTCATCCTGGGTACTCTCCTTGACCAGGGACTGGAGGAGCTCTGAAGGCAAAATTTGGGTCCTTCTTTTTTTGTGAAAAAGAAGTGGGAGGAAGTGAGACGCCACACACCCAGGAGATGGAGGACACAGGAACATTGAATCCAGGGAGAAATCTCACTTCCGTGTCTGAGACAAAAGATGGTACAGAGGCCCCTCCCTCAGAGCCCACGTCTGTGCATGTCTCTGATCTAGCTCAGCTCTGAGATTTGCCCCAGTACCCCTGCACCTTTATCCCAGGGCAATCGGGGGTTCATCCTACATCATTGGGCCACCATATTGTAGAACACAGAATGGACAGCTGGCAAGGACCTTTACAAGCATAGAGCTCAGCCCCTCCATGGTAACTGAGGCCCACAGAGGAGGGAAGAAACTTGCTCAAGGCCACACAGCCGGGTAGGAGCA
>NW_017733327.1:5362-8960 GCF_001890085.2 Hipposideros armiger | reverse complement strand
GGCAGGACCACCATCCACACTCCCTTCACCCTCCAGGAAGGTGAACTCTGAGTTTACACACCGAGAACATGCTACCATGAAAACCTTGGCATGGCCAGACCATCTCCTCAGACTAAGCAGAGGGCAGGTAAGAGCCAGCCTCCAACGCCCAGAGCTGCAGCCTCGGATCCTGCTAACGGCTTACAGAAGTTTGTTCGCAGCGTTCTAGAACGTACAGGGGTCCCAGCCTGGGATTGCTCTAGCTCCATCTTCTTGGTCACTTCCACCCCCACCTTTCCTGTTGCTGAGAAACAAGAGTGAGAAAGGAAGGCAGGAGAGTTTCCAATGGAAAAGCATACACATGGACCAAATGAACAGACAAGAAGAAGTCACTGAGTTGCATTCGAAGCTTTATTCTTGCCAAAGTTTGGGGGTTGCGCTAACTCTGGCAGGCGGCCTTGGTAAAGAAGCAAAGTGCGGGGGTGAAGAAGCGCTGAGGGGCTGCATCACTGGGGAACAGGGGAGGGAGCCAGGGGCAAGCGAAGCTCCTGGAGGTGGAACAGACGGTGCATTCGGGAGGCAGCGGAGTTGTTCTGTGTTTAACAGCAGCAGTCGTCTTCAGAGTCACAGCAGCGGTCACAGCAGGCCGGGCCTCGGGACCTCATGGGAATAATTCCCAAACAGCAACACTCGGAACAGCCGCACCCAGAGCAGCAGCCGCAGCCGCTGTCTTCACAGCAGCCCGAGTTGCAGTTCTGGGGCCGCTGCACCCAGCGTCTCAGGGGACTCACCCCAAAGGTCCGGGGAGCCACGCAGCTGTAGCTGGTGGAACAGGGAGCCGAGCACGGATCAGGGACACAGCACTGGGCTGCCGAACCACCTGCAGGAGCCTGAGCGTAGTAGCTCTGGTACGAAGAAGGGTACTGGACGTAGTACATCGGGGTCTGATACGGAGCTGCGTATTTCACGTAGGTCGTCTGGCACGGAGCTGGGCACTTCACATACGTCTGGCAAGGAGCTGCACATTTCATTAAGGTTTGCGTTGGGCACGGAGCTGGGCACTTCACGCAGGTTTGAGGTGGACACGGAGCTGGGCACTTCACGCAGGTTTGAGGTGGGCACGGAGCTGCGCATTTCACTAAAGTTTGCGTTGGGCACGGAGCTGGGCACTTCACGCAGGTTTGAGGTGGACACGGAGCTGCGCATTTCACGTAGGTTTGCGTTGGGCACGGAGCTGCGCATTTCACGTAGGTTTGCGTGGGGCACGGAGCTGCGCATTTCACGTAGGTTTGCGTGGGGCACGGAGCTGCGTATTTCATGTAGGTCGTCTGGCACGGAGCTGGGCACTTCACATATGTCTGGCAAGGAGCAGCGCATTTCACTAGGGTTTGCGTTGGGCCCGGAGCTGGGCATGTCACGCAGGTTTGAGGCGGGCCTGGAGCTGCGCATTTCACAGCGGTCATGTTGGTGCTGTCCACAGCCCCCAATCCCAAACCTTTCACACAGGATGGAGGGAACTGCACCTGCTTCTGCTGCTCACACATCTTTCTGTGGCTTTGCAAAATCTGCAAAGAAAGGTGTCATCAGAGCTAGGAAGGTTTCCAGGGATGCAGCCAGCATTCCCTGTGCATGGAGTGGTCTGTAAGCAGTAGTCTTCCCAGAAGTTCACAGGCACCCAGAAGCTGTGCGCTGACATCAGGGCAGGCTCAGAGCCCCCGATCCTAGGGTCAGCTCTTGTGCCTTCACCCGGCTGTGTGACTTTGGACAAGCCACCGCTCACCTCTGGGCTTCAGTTTCCACAATGAAAAATAAAGGGCTTGCAAGAGTGACATCTGCCTTTCTACTCAACCCTCTAAGCCTCCTGTCTCCTTGCTCCAGTGTCTGCCTTGTAAATGCTCCTTGGGAAATTGCTCTTTCCTGGGTGATGACACCTTGCCACCAGGCTTTCCTTCGTCCTTCCCAACCAGGCAAATCCGTGTCAATAGACCTGAGCCAACACGAGTCTCACGCTGAGCCTGGAGGGGCCAAATCTGAGGGAGTTTCCGCCATTTGCTCCTTGGCTCAGCTCGACTATCACTTTACCTCACTCATGCACCCAAGAGAGGACTGCGCAACTGCACTCAGAGAGAGAGAGGGCGGCGACCTGGTCCTCTGAAAATCCCCTCCCCGCAGGCCCGATGGCCAGCTCGCACCTCTTCCTCTCCTCCAATGCTCCAGGCTCAGCGCTTCCTACCAGCTACTGCCATCAGTCTCCTTCAACGGCTGTCCTGTGTCTAGTCCTCACCACCCTCATCCCCTGCTTCTCCGCGTCAACGTCACCAAGGCTCTCTTTCATGCTGTGTCGTTATCCCAGGCATGGGGACTTACCCTCTTGGTGACGGGAGCAAGACTGGAAGAAGTCAGTGATCTGAGCAACTGGTAGTCGGGGAGACCTTTTATAGGGCAAAGAGGGCAGCAGTGAGGCAATTTAATGGCATCTGAATGAAGCAGCAGACATCATGAGGACGAGGGCTGGCATTGCATTGGCGAGATTCCTCCCCCGTGTGCCGGGCTCTACCAGTCACAGGCAGGGTGTGGCTCCGCCTGGCATTGAATTTTCCCAAACATGAGATAAATGACTCCTGTTGCCTGAAACAAGTCGGTCTTCTTTTTCTAGAATTTGGGAGAGATACCTGTGAGATCTGTCTCTATGAAGCTGTTTCTAGGTCACTTGAGTGTTCAAGGACTTGTCCAAGATATGAGTATGGTTGGTCTCTCCATTTTTCATCTGTTGTGCCAGAAGTGACGCTGCATTTCCCCAGCCTAAGTGGTATGTTCTTTCTGAGGGCTTCCACGGTGGCTCCTCTGGGTCTGGGTTGCTGGACACAAAAAGTTTGGCTCAGTGGTCTCTGCCTCAATATGGCAGCAAAGCCCTCAAGAAATGGTTTGTTTCATGGCCTGGCAGGTTATTCTGGGCTTATTCAGGAAATAAGGGCGAGTGCTGGATAATTCCAGACCTCAGTCTCTATATCTAGGCTGTCTATTCTCACCTTCTCGTGCCCTGTGACCTCCTCCATTCTCACCTTTTCATGCCCTGTGACCTCCCCATTCTCACCTTCTCATGCCCTGTGACCTCCCCCATCCTCACTTTCCTAGGCCTCACTACCAGGCCTAGACCCCCTAGAGCTCAGCACAGGAGAAATTCCAGCCAAATGAACACTACGGTAACAATAATAGTAGAATCTAACATTTTCATTGAAACGCTTTTGATGTGCCAAGCAGTTCACGAGGCGCATATGGTCTTTACAGATGGTTCGGTCACTGAGGCCCTGAAAGATTAAGAAGTGACCCACTGTCACAACGCAAGCAAGTAGAGAAGCTAGAATTCCAGGGCGGCCAGCCTGCTTTCGTCACTACAATACACTGCCTTTTGTCTGGGGACGTAGCATCACCCCTCCATCTCTGCCCTTTCCTTTCCCCAGTGCAGCGTGCATAGGGAGAGGGCAATAACCTGTACTGAGCGCTTCCTGTGTACTGAATATGGCCGTACTTCTTACCTGTGCACCTCAGTAATCTTCACAATAACCCTGGGAGGTAGGCTATGTTGGCCCTATTTTTACAGAAAAGGAAACTAGGACCC
>NW_017733327.1:0-1362 GCF_001890085.2 Hipposideros armiger | reverse complement strand
AAAAAAAAACATGATAAACATTTTGTTTTTAGCAAATCTCTTTTCAGAGTTTTCAACTCACAGTAATTTAGGCTTCATTTGTTTTGTTACGTAATAGGCCTTGCCAATAGATCAAAGTGTTGGCTAGGATTCCCCAGAGCTGACCCAAAGACAAGGATTTCTGTACAGGTGGTAGTTTAAGGTAGAACTTCCAAAAGAAACTGGTAAGAGGGGAGAAAACCAGGAGAGGAGGAGGGAGAAGCCACACAAGGCATCATCATCTGCAAAGTCCCTTGGAGGGTGGCTGCAGCCTCAACTGTGAGTTTAGTCTCAGATTTTATCTCGGCTGCAGGAAGGTAGTCCCACACCAGTCAACAAACTGCTGGCTGAAGACCATCCTAGGGGAAGGCACTTCCGACTGTTTATCTGAAATTTAAATGCAATTAGGCATCCTGCCTTTGGACTGGCAAGCCTACACCAAGGCAGTGAAAGTGGGCAGTGCCAAGATCTGGAAACGGAGAGAAGTCAAACCGGGTGAGCCAGGTGTCTTTCCTCCAGGCATTCGTAGATTCTGAAAATGAAAGTGGTGGCTGAGACGCTGTAGGAGTGCAGAGCTTGCCAAGAGGAAAGGGGCCCTGACTGGGAATCAGCCAGGCTTAGGTTGGATGGCCAGGCACCACTGCGAGACATACGCATAAACCAGAAGTATGCAAACCCTCCCAAGACCGACCCCCTGTATCGGCAACCTTGCCAGAGGTACAATTTCATTCTAATGTGTGGACTCTCTACCATTTCCTATGTGCACTAGCCCACGGTCTGTGAATGATGACCAAGATGACCTTCAAGGTCCCCTCACCTTGAACTTGAAATGGGCTCCTTTCTGACTCTAGGCCCCTGACCTCCCTTTTCTTAGAATATTTACTTTAGAAACCTTGCCATTGTGAATTATTTCTCCACTCCTTTGAGATGTAAATCTTCTCCCAGCTTCTTGCCAGTTTGACAACCCAGGAATATCTTTTTCAAGGACCTGGAAGCCATCCCTTTGAAATGTAATCATCAAGGAGAATACAGTCAACGATATTGTGATAACTTTGCACGGAGACGGATGGTTACTAGACTTGGTGTGGTGACCACATTGTCGGGTATAGAAATGCTGAGTCACTGTATATACACCTAAAACTAATATAGTATTGTATACAAGCTATACTTCAATAATTAAAAAATAAATAAATAAGAAAGAATATCTCCCAGTGTCTGTGAGAGAGTAGGAACTTCAGTAAGCAGCCCTGGCCGACACAGATGGGCTGCACACCTTGACCTTCATCCCTGCTGAAGACCTCCAGCACTTTTACACTAACTCACCCCAGTGCCTAAAGATCCTCC
>NW_017733326.1:25722-38443 GCF_001890085.2 Hipposideros armiger | reverse complement strand
CCTTTGGGCACTCCAGCCCCTGCTCAGACCTTAGGCTCCCGAGGGAGCTCCTGAGGTGTCTTCCTGAAAACCTGTGTGTTGCTGAAGGGACCCAAGCAGGAGGGAACCAGGGTCCCCTGCATGGGACAGCAGTGAGCTCTGCTGGCTGCACAGCTCATTGGGTGGCTCAGCTATCACCCCCTTTCCCAAAAGAGGATGAAGAGAAAGAGGAGGAGGAAGAGAAGGAAGAGGGGATAAGGATAAAGAAAGAGGGAAGGAGGAGGAGATACGGGGAGCAGGAGGAAGGTGAGAGGAAGAGGAGGAGGAGGATGGGGAGGAGGAGGGAATAGGAGGGAGGATTTCCTTGGATCCGGAGCAAAGGGCTGAGGGACTGACTGAGGCAAAGGGCTGCTGCTCTCTGCAATGGGATGAAGTTATTCCCCAGACATCCCTGCTCACCTTGCACCTCCCAGCTCACCTGTTCCTTCCTCTAAGCACATCCCCACTCCCCCTGTGGCTCCCCCAGCCCCGGGGTCCCCACTGCATCAATTCTGACCTCACCAGGCTGTGACTGTCTCTGCTCCCTGTCCCCTGTCTGCCTGGCCAGTGCTCCCCCAGGGTCGGCCTTACCTCAACCCAGCCCCCAGGGCACTTGCTCAGCCGATGGGAGACAGGTGCCTGGGGTGCAGGAGCAGCGACTGGCTCAGCCAGCAGAGGGACCAGCCTGAGCAGAAGCCGCAGAGCCTGTCCAGTCCCAGGGAGAGGAGGGAAAGTGTGGCCAGTGAAGTACCAGCCCTGAGAGAGCGGAGCTGGGGTGAGAGGAGCCCAGAGGTTTCCTCCGTCACCAAAGCTTTCCCTTCCCTTTCTCCTCCCATCCTCAGGGAGGCCTCATCTTACAGAATAGCCACTGTGCGGGCTGTGTCCACTGTGGGCTACACCAGGCTATTCTGAGCACTTGTGTGAACACACAAATCTTCTTGGCCACCCCATGTGTTCTCACTTGGGCAGTCATAACAAAGCACCACAGACCAGGCGGGTTAAACAACAGAAATTCATTTTCTCACAATTCTGGAGTCTGGAAGTCTGAGTTGAAGGCGTCAGCAGGACTGTTTCCTTTTGAGGCCTCTCTGCGTAGCTTACAGATGGTCGTCTTCTGTCACGTCCTGCGTGGCAAGGTGCGGCGCAGAGTTAAAGAGCACAAGAGACAGAGATGAGGCTAAAGCGGGACCAGGGGGCATCAGCCTCGTGGACTGAGCCCCGAATCGGTCATCGCATGGCTTTTATTGAGAAAATTTCAAGGAAGTGAAACAGAGTTACTCAAAGATCCATGTGTCACGTGCCTTAAGTCTGTTTTCCATTAACCAGCTCCCATTGTATTCCAACTTGCATATCCCCTAGGACAGTGTTACTGTACTGTGTGCTATTCAATTAAGGGAGATGACTGATATCATTCCACCCGGTAGGTCGTTCAGAGACACTTCCTCAGGACCTTTTGGGTCAGGGGTTAGTGCGGGGGTGGGGGTGGGGCGGTCGTGGACGTAGCTGTAAGGAAACAGCCTTCCCTATGTCCTCATATGGTCTCCCCTCTGTGCGTGTCTGTGTCCTAATCTCTTCTTACGAGGACACCAGTTCTGTTGGATTAGACCCCACCCTACTGACTTCATTTACCTTAATCTCCTATTTGAAGACCCTGTCTCCAAGTTCAGCCCATAACACCCCATGGGCATAGGCACCCGACTATGCACAGAGTGATTAAGCCGCTTTCCAAGGCAGCACAGCAAGCGTCAAGGAGCCTGCTGGAGTCCCTGGGTGTCTAGCTGCAGAGTGCCCACTTCCCGCCCCTTATTGGAGGCCTCCAGATGAAGACCCACCAGGGCGGGACTGACTACCAGGAGCTCTCACAGAGGACAGGACCCAGAATGATCACTTGGGAAGGGACAGGGCCAGACAGTTGATGTGCAAGACAGCCACACTGGAGTCTACAGAAAATGCCCACCCCGATCCTTGCAGAGGATTTTCCCACAGACGGGGTTGAGAATTGTGATGCCTCCGTGTGACACATGAGGAAACTGAGGCTTGGAGGGGAGAAAAGCCAGGCTTACCTGGTTCCAAAGCCAGGCTTCCCCCCAGCATCACGCTGTGCTGGCATCTTTGCTCTGAATGCCTGGCTCTCAGTCCTTTGCAGTCAACATCAGGTATGCCTGGCCGGTGCTGCGAGCAGGCCAGGAAGCCCAGGACCACCTGAGGGGCATGTCCTGGTGACCTGCACAGAGTCCTGGCGCCATCCGTCCTGGCCCTTCCTACCTGGGAACTCACTGTGTGGCTGCACAGAGCCACCAGGTTCACATGAGCCCCTGCCTGCACTCCCACCATCATACCCTATGCTGCCAGAAGCCTGAGTGGCTGGGGGTTTCTCTGCCTCCTGAGGTGTCAGGAATATTCTCAAGAACAGAGGCGGAGGCTGCCCTTCCACTCTAAGCCCTTAAGGAGTAGATGCTCTGATTGGTCTGTCGCATTCATTCATTCATCTGTTCATTCATCACCACCTCTCTGAGCCAGGAGGGACCTATCCTATCTTTTATGCCTTGTGGCTCCCCTGCCAGCCCCTCCTGAGTCTCACACTCACAGGACTGACCCTTCATTCCATATAGAAGCTGTGACTGGCCCAGCAGTGCCTGCTTTCCAGGACAAGCAGTGGAGGAGGAACAAGCCTAGGACAGGGATAGAGGAGTGGCAGGTCGAGTCCTCCTTGCATGTGGGGCCCTCGTCGGAACCCCATCTGGAAAGTGGAAGTGCTTCTTCTGTAAGGGCCGGGCCAGCTCCACTGTGTGCAGGAGCCCAGCCACTCCTCCGTACTCATTGCCTTTTTTACTTCACTTGGGCTTCCTGTTGTGGCTTCCTCTCAGTCCTGTGACACCAAGGCCCCATGACGCTGACCCCAAAGATGCTGCTGTTGCTGCTGCTGCCCCTGCTGTAGACAGATCAGGGGGCCAAGGGGAAAAATGGTTTTGAGGCAGAGGCTGAGCTAAGTCTGCAAGTTTCCTGGCTCCGAATCCAGGATACCGGCTGACAGTGCAGGAGTCTGTGTCTGTGCCAGAGGGCCTGTGCATCAGCGTGCCCTGCAACTTCTCCTACCCCAGGGAAGGCTGGAACAACTTTACCCCAGCTTACGGCTATTGGTTCCAGAAAGGGGCCAAAACAGACTAAGATGCTCTAGTGGCTACAAACAAGCCAGATCACAAAGTGCAGGAGGAGACGCAGAGCCGATTCCACCTCCTCAGGGATCCTCGGACCTACAACTGCTCCCTGGACATCAGAGATGCACAGAGAACGGACACAGGGACATACTTATTTACGATGGAGAGAGGGTCCAAAATGATATATAATTACAAATGGAACCAGTTTTCTGCGAATGTGACAAGTAAGGAATGGGGTCAAGTAGAGGACACTTGGATGGGGCTTGAGGGTTTCCAGGGCAGGGCTGGGATGGGACACCCTGCTTCTCATCTGAGGAAGGACCCAGGGGGACACAGGTGGAGAGGACGCTGGGGCTGGACTGAGACAGAGGCCACTCCTGGGGCACACTCGGGGACCCATCTCCAGAGCCTGGGTCTCTGTCTCTCTTTTCTCCAGCTCTGACACAGACACCTGACAGCCACATCCATGGAACCCTAGAATTTGAGCACCACAAGAACATGACCTGTATGATGCCATGGGCCTGTGAGAGAGGGACGCCCCCCACCTTCTCTTGGATTAGGGTCAACCTCACCTCCCTGGGTCCCAGAATTCCTTACTCCTCAGTGGTCACCCTCACTCTGGAGCCCCAGGACCAGGACCATGACACCAACCTCACCTGTCTAGTGACATTCCCTGGTATGAGCACCAAGAGGACCAACCAGCTCAATGTGACCTGTGAGTGTCCTGCCAGGAAACCAAGTCCCTGAGGGCAGTGGGTGTCATGGAGAAGCAGGCAAGGCCTGGGTTAGTGGGTGCTGGGCCCTGCAATTTAGGACTGGGGAGGAAGGTAAAAGAAAACCCAATTTCACCCTGTTCTTATTTCTAAAGTTTCTGGGAGGGGGAAGGCCAACAGCCTCCTTCTTTCTACTGAAAAGGAAATAATTTTTTATGTCGTTCTGTACAGATGCACTCCAGAACCTGACCATCAGCGTGCTCTGGAAAGAAGGCACAGGTAGGGTATAACAGCTTTTCTCCAGGGATGTGCTGGAAGTGGGGTCTGCCTCCACACTTCAGAGCAGAGCTGGGGTTTCAGAAATAAGATGGGAGAAAGGCTCAGGCCTGGTGTGAGGACAGCAGACATTGGATGCCCTCCACTCACCCTTCCTCTGATTAAAAATTGGCCTACCACCACCCCTGACCTTGCTGTCACAGGGAATTGCATGTCCCCCATGGCTCACGACAAATCATGGCAGCTCATGCCGGCTGCCGGCCGCTCACGCTGGCTGCTGGCCAATCATGGTAGCTCTCGGCAGCCCACCACAGCCCCATTGCCGCCTACACCATCGTCAGTGACTCACGACTTCCCAGCCCCTAGTAGAGCTGTTATTCATGATCTTAGCTGTAGAGAGCACAGTGCATTGGCCCATGTGGGATCCGAACTAGTGGCCCTATTCCTCAGAGCCAGTGCTCTTAAGCTAACTCTTAACCAACATGGCCAATTGGCCGGCCCCTATGCCCATTTTTTAATTGGGTGATTGGCTTTGTGTTGTTTAGTTGTAAAAATTCTTTATATATGCTGGATATTAATCCTTATGAGATCTATGATTAGCAAAAATTTCCCCCCTTATATGGGTTGGCTTTTCACTGTCTGCCTAGCATCAATTGATAAACAGGATGTTTCATTTGATGAGATCCAACTTGTGCATTTTTTTCTAAGCCCAACTGCTGAAAGGTCAGAGCATGGGGTGGGGTGAGGGCATGGGTGGTCCCACAACCAGTGCTGCAGAAAGGCCCAAAGGAGAATGTCCAGAGCCCTACTAGGAGAGAAAGACACAGGACTTCAGTTGACCAGGTGAATCTGTGTTTGTCTCTAGTTCCTACAGGGAAATCAGGGTCCAGGGCAGAGATGATGCTGGTGGCCATGTTGTGGGACATGTGGCTCTGTGACAGCACAGGGAGGCATGGGAGGGGGCTGCTGGGAGGGTGATCTCTCATGGACAACCCATATGAGGACTTGAAGGAAATACAGGAATCTGGGAGCCTCGTAGGAGAGCAGAAATATGACAGAGCATCCCTTGTAGCAGCATCCCCATGGCTGCTCTGATCACAATAGGCCAGAGTGTGTCCACGGCTACAAAACAGAGAGGGCATGGAGGGCAGGAGGTGATGGCGGTTGAACCAGGGAGGCGCAGGGGAGGCTGAGTTTATACTTTTGCATATATTTTGAAGGTCAAGTTGACTGAATTTATATTGGATGTGGGGATTGAAGGAAAGAGAAGAGCAGGGACGGTGCCCAGATGTTTCTCCCGAGCACCTGGGAAGATGGGGACGGGTTTCATGGATGCAGACAGATTGGTTTGGAGGGTGATGTTCTTTCTGAGGAACGACTTGATACTGACTGGGGCTACCAGTGAGAGAGCTGGATATGAGGAGAGGGGTCCAGACTGGAGACGTGAACATGCACAGCCAGTGTAGGTGATGACGCCTGATGAAGTCAGAATAGGTCTGATGGCACATGGAGGAGAGAAGGCACAGGCAATACGTTGTCTCTGGTGATCCTGACAACAGTGATTTCATGGTTCGTGGGAAAGGTGTGAAGATGTGATCGAGCTGATTAGAGAGAGACTTAAGTAGGGGATGGGAAGGGTGGTTACAGATGAGCCTGTGAGGAATTTGGCTGCAAATAGGGACAGAGGAATGGGTCTGGTGAAGGAGGACTTTCTCTCGTGCTTCTCTGCATCACCCCAGCGGGGCTCACTGAATCCTCACCTGTACTGATTTCCTGGGGCCACTGTAACAAATGAACACACACTCAGTGTCTTGAAAAAAGGAAATTTATTTTCTCAGATCTTGGGCCAGAAATCTGTGCGGGGGTGGAAAAATATCTTCTCCCTCTGCCCTTCCACATTCCCAACTGAGACCCTTGCAACAAAGAAAGATTAAGCGCCACATCTTGCAGTAATGTGTCCTGAGCTCCATGCTCTGAAATCAGTTTTTCTGGCATTAGTCAGCGTGTTGGTTGGGATGCCCTCACTCCAGAATCCATATCTTTCTTCCTCTAGTTGATGTGGCTGCCGGCTCTCCCTGGCTTGTGGCTGCATGACTGCTCTGTCTCTGTGGTCACATTGCCTCATCCTGCTCTGTGTACAGTCCTTAAAGGACACTTGTCACTAGATTCAGGAGCCAATATTCATAGTCTACAATGATCTCTACATCAAGATCTTTCCCTTAATCTCATCTGTACACCCCCCTTTTCCTTATCAGGGAACATTTGCAGGTACCAAGGACTAAGACCTGATTATCTTTGGGTGGCCATTATTCAGCCCACTGACTGATCATGTGATCTTTTGCCCCTCTGAATGTCCCCATCTGGCTTCCAGACCTTGTTTATTCTGCTTTTCCATGTCCAGATAATTATTGGGTCCCTCATGAGTGACATATGTTTTAGGGAACAGTAGCCTACTGTTTTGTGAAAGCCATTATTAAGATAGCTACAAGAAAATATTAAAACTGGGGGCAACTATCAGCAAATATACACTTGATGAATGACTTGTATAAAAATATACAGAACTCTCAAACAAAAAAGTAAGTAAACAAACAAGGAAATGAAATCAATTGTTTAAGAAAAAATAATCTCACTCAACAACAAAAACCAAAGAGCCCTATTTAAAAATTGGCAAAGGACATTTACTAGACATTTCCCTGAACTTATACAAAAGGAAAATACACATGAGAATATGGTCAACGTAACTAATATTAGAGAAATGCAAATACAGCCATTCTTTGAGGTTCCCCCAACCATTATTTTATAAAATAGTTATTATATAAAAAAATACTAAAACAGGAAATAAGAAGTGTTGGTGACATTGTGAAGGAAGTAGAACTCTATGCTTTGCTGTTAAGGTTATAAAACTGTGCATCTTCTTCAAGGTCCCTCAAAACATTAAAAGTAGAACTACTACATGATCCACTAATTTCACTTCTGGGTATATACCCCAGAAAATAGAAAGCAGTAACTTGAATAGGTATTTATACATCTCTGTTCATAACAGCATGATTCACAATAACTAGAAGATAATTGCAACATAAGGGCCCATCAACAGAGGAACGGAAGGACTAAATGTACTGAACACGTACAATGGAATATTATTCAGCCTTAAAAAGAAAGCGAAATCTGACATGTTACAATATGAATTGAAGACGCTATGTGAAGTGCAATAAGCCAGTCAGAAAAGGACAAATACTGTAGGATTCCACTTACATGAAGTCACTAGAGGAGGCAAATTATTTGACACTAAAATTAGAATCGTGGTTTCCTAGGTCTGGCCAAATAGGATGCACAGTTTTTATTTTCATGGGCACAAAATTGCAGTTTGGGAAAAATGAATAAAATCCTTGAGAAGGATGGTGGTGACAGTCGCACACCAATGCAACTGCACAGAACACCACAGACCCAGACAATTACAAATGGTTAAAATGGTAACGTTTTTATTATGTATATTATACCATAATAATAATTAAAAAATGAGGCCAAGGATTTAATCAGCAAATTCACCAAAGAAGAAAAATAATGGTAGCTGAGCACATGAAAACATGCTCCACACCACTTCTTAGGACATTATAGATTGAAACCACGATGACATACAATGGAATACTACTTAGTAACAAGACATTACAAACTACAGATACATACAACTGGGATCAACTTCCAAAGTATTGTGGTGAGTGAGAGAATATAGACACAGATGAGTACATGTCTCGAACTTCTCCTATAGGCCAAATTAATTCACCATGATGGAGAGTATATTAGTGCTTATCTGGGGCTAGAGGTGGGTGTGATGAACTACAAAGATGTGGGGAAAGCTCTTTGGGGTGGTGGAAATCTTTTATATCCTGATTGTGGATGTCTACATTTGTTAAAATTCACAGAAATGCATATTTCAAGTGGGTACATTTTATTTTATGTAAATTATAAAGTTCTAGAAAGAAACACAGTGAGAAGCCACAGAAGCTTCCCATCTATGAACATGGTATAACTTTCTTTGCTCTACATCCAACTGTGTTGGGCCTTCTATTATGTGTTACATTCTTACTTTTTATTTTTAACAACCTAGAAGAAAATATCGTTTTGCTTATGGGCGATTAATTTCCTTATACATCAAATAAGGGCTGAAATCTCTCTATGTTAATAGGACTGAAGGACCATATATCTAAACACTAGTGTGTTTGAAAGATTTTACAAATACATCATGGCAAATACTTTTATGTCACTGGGGTCAAGAATTTGTCAGTGACACACAAAGAGTGATATGGAAAACCACGTTAGCTGAACCTAAAGTTTTTTGTGTGTTTGTTTGTTTTAGCTGAGCCATCCTGCTACCTGTTGGCAGCTCAGCGGCTGCTCAGCTCGGGCCAGGACTCGAACTGCTGTTGCTCAGAGCTCAAACTCTTGAGCGAGCTCTTAACCAACTGAGCTGCTCGGCCGGCCCTGAACCTAAAGTTTTCATTGTTGCTACATATTCCACTTAGGTTTTCCAGAAATATTATATTTTTGAGCTACATGTAACAATGAGAAGCAGATTTTTTCAACAACACTTACTTATTTTTACTTTGTGTAGAAATTAGACCCTTCATAGTCCCAGAAAGGATTTGAGGTGACTTACAATTTTATAGCACTTCCAAGGTACCAATTTTTTTAAGGCAGAACTGAAATCACCTAGGAAAAATGACATATTGTACAAGAAATCTAGAATGAACCTGTTTCTGAAATGATGTACTAAATATAACCCTGAGATTCCTAGCAGCCAATGCAATAAGGGAAATGTGAAATATCATTTTCTGTTAAAGGCAAGTATGTAGTTTACTTGAAAAGGCAAATATCTTATTGCTAATGGCTGGGAGAAACATATTCTGTATGGAAACCACATTGCATAACATAATGAGAAATGACTTTAAGGCATTTTTCTATCCACAACTTTGATGTTGAGCAAGTACTTCGAGATTTTGAGGCACATGTTTCACATGACAGGATATGCTAATCTGTGTGATGAGGAAGTAAACCCGTTTCTCCAGTTCAAACAGCACTGAATCGTGGGAATCACAGAAAAAGCTTCCTGTGCACTGGCTCACAGAACATGTGTTCTCTCTTTGTTTTACATGAAGAAGGCACACCATTTTATTTTAGACATGCCATTGAAATGTCACAAATCAGTATATTAAATGTAAAAGCAAAACTCACTGATAATTTTAGAAATTACCCAGTATGCTAGCAGATTATATGGCAAACTCACCAGTGACTGAAGTTCTAAAGCCTGGCAGTTGCATGTGTTTGGGAAGGAAGTGACATCACTGAATGGGGAGCATGTCACTGGCATAGACCAGGTCCGTCGTATCCCTCCTTGTGTCAAACCAACCAACACTTAGATGCTCACTGAGTGTTTAGTGGATGGGTGGATGCTGCCTTCACTTCACCTGGGACCTTCTTATTTCTTCTGACCCAGATGCTCACACAAATGCTAAAATCCTACACTTCACAGGATGAATAACCTGAGGGTCTGGATGAGACTGTGACCCTCCAGGTCAAAGCAGCGGTTGACTGGCTTTCTGGTGTAGACAACACTGCTCAGAATAGCCCTTCAGATGGGAGGACCTTAGGTGACTCACATGTCCTCAGAGGTCCTGGTCCTTCTCTGGTGCTGGAGGGAAGCCCCCGTGAGGGTCAGGACCTGAGTCCTGCCCCCTGTCTGCTCCTCTCTGGGTGGGTCTCTGGGTCTCTGGTCTGTGGGGTGTCCACCCTCAGTGCTTAGGGGGAACGAGTTTCATCTCCGAGGTTCCTCTTCTGTGAATGGGGAGGCCCCATGCTCCGCCCCAGTTTCTGTGGTTTCTCCCAGCCCCATAGCACTGCCTTCCTTCTCTTTTCTCCCACAAGAGCCCAGAAACCCTCCGTGTCAGAGATGCTGCCGCTGCTGCTGCCCCTGCTGTGGGCAGGTGAGTGGACGAGGGGAGGGGTGGTGGGGTGGGAGCTCTGCTGACCCTCCTTTCCCCACAGGTTCCCTTGCTCAGGATGAAGGATACCAGCTGACAGTGCAGGAGTCTGTGACGGTGCAGGAGGGCCTGTGTGTCTTCGTGCCCTGCAGTGTCACCTATCCCCGGTCATCTAATCCCTACTGGTCAAGGTTTGACCTGGCTCACGGGTCCTGGCTCCGGGAAGGGGCCAATGAAAAGCAAGGTGCTGCCGTGGCCACAAACAAGCCAGGTCGCAAAGTTCAGGAGGAGACTCAGGGACGATTCTACCTCCTCGGAAACTCTCAGACCTATAACTGCTCCCTGGACATCAGAGACGCCAGGAGGAGCGATGATGGAAAATACTTTTTTCGGCTCGAGAGAGGGCAAGTCAAGTCATGGAATTACAAATCTAACTTGATCTTCGTGCATGTGACGCGTAAGGAATGCACCCCAGGATAGGCCACAGCAGAACAGCAAGGGGGTCAGGATAGGGCGGGGAGGGAACCCCCTCCTGGGAGGTGCTGGGGGTCCAGCGGGTCTGGTCAGAGGGAGGAGCTGGACCAAAGCCTGGGGCTTCTCTCAGGGCCACACCTGGACCCTCCCTCCTGAACTCATGTCTCCCCCTCTCACCAGCCCTGTCCCATACACCCCACATCCACATTCCGGGCACCCTGGAGGCTGGCCTCCCAAGAAACCTTACCTGCTCTGTGCCCTGGGCCTGTGAGCGGGGCACGCCCCCCATCTTCTCCTGGACTTCAGCTGCCCTCACCTCCCTGGGCCCCAGGACCCTCCTCTCCTCTGTGATCACTCTCACCCCTCAGCCCCAGGACCACGGCACTAACCTCACCTGTCAGGTGAAGTTCCCTGCAGCTGGTGTGAATGTGGAGACAACCATCCAACTCAACGTCACCTGTGAGTGCTGGGCCAGGAAGCTTGGGTTTCTGAAGGAGGAGTTGGGGGGCCAGAGGGTTTGGTGGGAACATTTGGTGCTTTTGTTCTGGAGGCCTGGCTGAGTAGGGAACCCAGAGGACACAGGGGTTGTCTCTTCTTCATTTCTGTGGTTCTGGGTGTGTGGAGGGTGGTGTCTACATGAACCTAACCCCATATCTCCCCACTAATGAGGGAACTCCTGTCTTCATGTCCTAGGTGCCCCACAGAACCCCAAAATTGGTGTCTGCCTAGGAGACGCCTCAGGTACAAAGAAGCCTTCTGTCCATGTGACTCTGACTGAAGGGGGGTGGGCTCTGCCAAGTGGATTCAGAGATAAATTTTCAGAGTTCAAATGGTGAGGGTGGGGCCTGATACACAAGAGGCCCCTATCTGGCATCTTCCCCCATATTCTTCTTCTGCTCTTCTGCAAGGGTGACCCCCACACCCTCTCCTCCCTGCCCATCTTAAACGATGCTCTTTATCTTCCTCCTGTCATAAAAGCTTTTGGGAATTTTCAAGTAGGTTTTATTTTTTTAGAGCAGTTTTAGGTAGAGTAAAATTGAGCAGAAGGTAGAGAGATGTCCCCTATACCTACTGCACCCTCCCTCACATGCACTTCCGCCCCACTGTCACCACCCCTCACCAGAGGGGACATTTATTACAATTGATGAACCTACAGTTACATGTCCATTCTCACCCAAACCTGTAATTTATGTTAGGATTCACTCTTAGTGTTGGACACTCTGTGGGTTATCAAGCAGTAGTTTCACAGCTCCAAAAGTCTCTTTGGTTTTTTTTTTAAAGATTATATTGGAGAATTGAGGAAGAGAACAGTTTTGGGGAATTGGGGAAGGGGAACATTGTGTTTTTCCAGGACCCATCATCCCCAAGTCAAGTTTTTGTCCTCCAATCTTAGTTGTGAAGACACAAGCTCAGCTCCAAGTCCAGTTGCATCATTCAATCTAGTTGCGGAGGTGGTGGGTGGGCGGCGCAGCCCACCATTCCATGCGGGAGTCAAACCAGAAACCTTGTTGCTATGAACACATGTTCTTACCAGCTCAGGGGTAGCTCAGCTTGAGCACAACTCACTGGCCTATGTGGGAATTAAACTGGCGACCCTGTTGCTCAGAGCTCGCTCTCTCAACCAACTGCACCACCTGGCCGGCCCTCTTTGGGCTGATTTTGACTGTCAATCTCCCCGGCCCTCCCCCTGAACTGCCTGTGGAGCCCAGACCTCCTCCCATTGCCCTATTCCATTGGTGACTGCATTTGGTTCCTGCCTGTCCCCCCCATTAGACAGTGACCTTGTTAGGGCTCCCTCAGCAGTGCCCATCAGACTGCTGACAAGTGATGCCCAGAGACACATCCCTGACTCCAGTTGTTGTGCTCCCGGGAAACATGGCCAGACAGGACCAGGAGAGCTGTCTGGGTCTCATCTGAAGGGCTGAGAACCTCCCCATTTTCACTCCCCTCTGGGGCACAAATGGCCACATTTGATCCTGAGTGACCAGGCTGGCGGAGGCCAGGAGAGGAGATTCCGACTCTCTCCCAGGAAGGGAGGAGGGACGAGGCCTTTCAGCATCTCACATGGTGTGTGTGTGTGTGTGTGTGTGTGTGTGTGTGTGTGTGT
>NW_017733326.1:0-20029 GCF_001890085.2 Hipposideros armiger | reverse complement strand
TTCCAAGTGAGTGATTTCTGCTATTTTGTCTTCTAAATCACTGATCCGATCCTCTGCTTCATCTAATCTACTGGTGATTCCTTCAAGTGTGTTCTTCATTTCAGTTATTGTATTGTTTAGTTCTACCTGGTTGTTTTTTATGATTTCTGTATCCTTCTTTATGTCCGCCTTAAGTTCTTGAAACATTCTTGTCATCATTGTTCTAAACTCTGTCTGTGAAAGGTTGGATACCTCTATTTCACTTAGCTGCATTTGTTGAGGTTTCTTCTGATCTTTTACTTGGGACATGTTTCTTTGTTTCTTCATTCTGGCTGTCACTCTGATTGCTTCGCTGTATTAGATCACCTAGAAAGAAAAAAGAAAAAAGAAAAGGAGGGGCTCTCTGCCCACTTTAATCTGCAGATCACTTGCTCAGCAATAGAGAGATTCTGGGCGACTCAGCACCAGCTGTTGGGGGGAAGGGCTCAGTGCATCATGCACTGACCTCCCTCTAGACTTGAAGCGAGCATCCCACAATTAGTTGCTGTGTGCTCTGGAACTGTGCTCACCACCAAAAATCCTCACAGGTTGTTGCAGGTTGTCTGCTGCTGCAAAAAAAAACCACTCTGTGGCCTGCAGAGGTAGGAGCTAGGACCCAGGGCCCAGGGTGCCCCTGGCAACACAGGTCTATGTGGGCAGTGCAGGCCCCCAAGGCACCACAGGGTGTGGTGAGTGGCCCCCACCAAGTCAGAGCAGCACGCACTCCTGCATCAGCAGCCAACCCACACAAACTCGCCTGGAAAGCCCTGGCTGAATCACGCTGGTGCACAGCTCGTGGCCCTACACTCCCAGCAAAACTCCCTGTCTCAGCTTGCTCCAATCAGCCACTCAAAGATCAGGCCAAGCAGCCCGACTGCCAATTGCCACCGAGACAACTCTGCACGTGCAGTGCGGAAATCAGGGCCCTAAGGCGAGTTGCACACTTCCGGGTCTCAATAAGTAGTCTGTTTTAGTCGGAGTGCACTTGCCCGGCATTTCCCTGGTTACACAGCACAAATAGTATGGAGGGTGGGGATCCAAGGCCGCATGCACACGCACGCTCGCATGCACCCATGCACTCCTGCGCCAATTCCAGCAGACCAATGCAGTCCCAGACCTGAGCCTCTGTGGGAGGGCCCAGCCCTGAAAAAATGGCAGCCTCCTGTGCACTACTCGTGTGCAAGCTCCACAGCAGGGGAACAATGGTCCCCAAAACCTCGAGCTCCTGTGCCAAAGGCACTCGGTTCAGTCCTTTCCGGAGGCTCCTGGGCTCCGCTCACAAAGATATTCCCTCCACCAGGAACCGGGTGAGTGCTCACCAGCGAGTGTGTCGGTTTGCCAGCTCCACTGTTTCTCCAACCGCCCCCAGCTTCACCGAGCCGAGCAAAGAGAGTCCTCACTATTTTCTACTTCCAGCTATCATAGAACTCCTCTTCCCCGCAACGTAACTCTGGGGTGGTGTGCACAGTGTGGGGCCAGAGTGTCTTGCCCCCAACTGGAGAAGCCTCCCCACCGTGAGGTGACCCTCACGGGGTTTGCCCTCTCTCGTCTCCGCCCCTCCTACTGGACTTGATGTGGCCTCCTCTTTAAGTCCTTCATTTAGAGGTTCTGCTCATCTAGGGTCCAGGGGACTTCCGAGGTTGAATATCTTATAAATTATTTGCAATTTTAGTGTGATCCTTGGAGGTAGTCGGCACAGCGTCTTTCTATTCCGCCATCTTACCAGAAGTCTGGACCTCTTCTTAATCATTTGAAGCAACCATTTTCACATTAAGAAACTCAGCTGTGGATAGTTGAAAATTTTTATTTCGGGCCAAATGATGGCTTTTTCCCCCGAGATTTTAATGGGGAATTAAGGGAGGGAACAGTGTTGGGGAATCAGGGAAGGGGAACAGACAAGTTGCTGTCCTTTGCTCTTCATTCTAGTGTAGAGGACGCCTGTTCACTGGCCTATGTTGGTATTATGATCATTGCGCTCTTCTTGGCTGAGGCAGTCGGCCGGCCATTGGACAGCCGCTCACGGTGGCTCACAGCAGCTCGTGTCAGCTCACACTGGCTGCCGAAAGCTCATGCTGGCTGCTGACCACTGATGGTAGCTTATGGCAGCCCAATGTAGCTCCATTGCAGCCTATGCCATTGTCAGTGACTCACGGCAACCGAGCTCCAGGTCGAGCTGTTATTCACAATTTTAGAGGGTACAGTGTCACTGGCAAATGTGGGATCCAAACTGGCGAGACTGGTGCTCAGAACTTGTGATCTTAAGCTAACTCTTTACCAACTGAGCCAATTGGCCGACCCTTTTGCCCATTTTTTAATTGGGTGATTGACTTTGTGTTGTTTAGTTGTAAGAATTCTTTATATATGCTGGGTACTAATCCTTATAAAATCTCTGATTAGCAAATATTTCCCCCCTTAAATGGGTTGGCTTTTCACTGTCTGCATAGTGTCAATTGATAAACAAGATGTTTTGTTTGATGAGGCCTGACTTCTGCAATTTATTCTGAGCCCAACTGCTGAAAGGTCATACCACGGGGAGGGGTGAAGGCATAGGTGGTCCCACAACCAGTGCTGCAGAAAGGCTGGAGGACAACAGCCAGAGTCCTACTGGGAGAGGAAGACACACAAGTCTGCAGTTGACCTGGTAAATTTGTCCTTGCCTCTAGTTCCTACAGGGAAATCAGGGCCCAGGGCAGAGGTGATGCTGGTGGCCATCGGGGAAGTGGCTGTCAAGACCCTGCTCCTCCTTCTCTGCCTCATCGTCCTCATGTGAGTTCTGGCCCAGGGAGAGGAGGCATGGGGAGGGCAGGGGGTATGTGACTGAGTCCCAGAATCAGGGCTGGGGGGACTCATGAATGTTAAGCAGGGATGACAGGAGTGAAGAGGAGGTGAGTGAGGATTCCACACAGGCATTCATGTGTGTGCTTCAGTTGGCGACTGTCCAGGATGGAGGTACCTGCTGTGCTCAAGGTGGTCTGCATGGCTAGACCGGCCTTTTCCCAACTCTCACTACCCCCAGATCCTGAACAGGGAACAAGGGGCTGGGTCTGCTGCCCACTGCACCCTTATCCAACCAGACTGAAAGAACCTAGTCTCTTCTCTCAGAGTGAGGTATCACAGGAGGAACAGGACCACATCCACAGGGGGCACGGAGGATGCAAACGCCATCCCGGGTTAATGTCTCAGGTGAGTGATGCAGGTGTCTCACCACCCAACATCCCACAGAAACCTTCTCCAGGATGACCTTCGGGATTTCTCTGCTCAACATGGCCAAAGCTGAGTTGTCCCCTTCCTTCCTCCCCATACCCACTCCTCTTCTGTGTTCTCTGTCATATGGGTGACACAGTGGCTCCCTCCTCTAAAGATGTGGTTCTCCACTTTGCCCTCCCTCATTCTTTTAATGCAATAAATCACTAAGTCTTCTTCATATTCCTCCTAATCACAGCTCACCATAATGCCCATTTCTTCCCCATCTTCACTCTGGTGGTTCCTGCCCCTTCACCTTTTCCTTGTGTCTGTGAACCCACCAACCTCCTGCCTCCATCTCACTCCTCAGCCCATTCTCCAGACAGTGTTTCCAGAGACCGTATCATTTGCTTCCTGAAAAGTATGACAGCGATGTTTCCTGTCTGTGGCCAGAGACGCAGGTGCAAACACCACAGGCTGGATTGGAGGGTCTGCTGTGGTCTGTCCCCTGCTGGACTCCCCACCAGATTCCACCACTACCTGCATCCCACACCATCTCCACACCCAGCCGGGACATTTGTGACTCTAGACTTATATGTGGAGTTCCTTCTCCTGAAATGCCCTTCCCTCCACATTCCTACATCCCCATGTGCTGATCATGCTTCAGTCTCAGTTAAAAGTCACCTTTATTGGAGTGTGAGTGTGTGTGTGTGTGTGTGTGTGTGTGTGTGTGATTCTTTATGGTTTTGAACAAAGTAAAATCAAGTCATCTATTTTTAGACTTCTTAAACAATTCAAATAGAACACCTACTATGTATGTGCCAGCATTGTTGCAGATGCCAAAAATGCAAGAGTGCACATGGCATCAAAAATTTGTCATCAAGGAGCTGTCATTCTAGAAACAAGAGTATAGATATACAAAGAAATGAATAAAAATATACTGGCATTTTGGGTGGTGATATGTGTTTGTGGAGGAATCACCTAAGAAAAGAATCAGGTGACACATGGGGGGACAATTCCCTACACCTGAGAGTGTGAAGAGTGATGTTTGAGCACAGACTTGGAGACAGTGAGAAAGCAGGTTCTGTGTTGCCTAACGGAGTTTACCCGGGAATGGGAAAACAGTGTCACAGCTCTGAGGCAGAAGCAGCCTGGCGTGTTGTGGGACAAGTGGTGCTGTGACAACACTGGAAGGCATAGCAGGGGGCTGCTGGGAGGGTGATCTCTCATGGACAACCCATGTGAGGCCTTGCAGGAAATGCAGGAATCCGGGAGCCTCGTAGGAGAGCAGAGACATGACAGAGCGCCCCTTGTAGCAGCATCCCCATGGCTGCTCTGATCACAATAGGCCAGAGTGTGTCCACAGCTGCAAACAGAGAGGGCATGGAGGGCAGGAGGTGATGGTGGTTGAACCAGGGAGGTAGAGGGGAGGCTGAGGTTTTACTTTTCCATATATTTTGCAGGTCAAATGGACTGAGTTCCCTATTGGATGTGGGATTGAGGGAAAGAGAAGAGCAGGGACGGTGCCCAGATGTTTCTCCCGAGCACCTGGAAGGATGGGGACGTGTTTCAAGGATGCAGACAGGAGGGTTTGGAGGGTGATGTTCTTTCTGAGCAGCCACTTGATACCGACTGACACTGTCAGTGAGAGAGCTGGATATGAGGAGAGGGGTCCTGGCTGGAGACGTGAACACACGCAGCCAGTGTAGGTGATGACAGTTGATGAAGTCAGACGAGGTGATAGCACATAGGGGAGAGAAGGCACAGGCAATACGTTGTCTCTGGTGATCCTGACAACAGTCGTTTCATGGTTGGTGGGAAAAGTGTGAAGATGTGACCTTGCTGACTCGGGAGAGACTGGAGGAGGGGATGGGAAGGGTGGTTACAGAGGAGCCTTTGAGAAATTTGGCTGCAAAGAGGGGCAGAGGAATGGGTCTGGTGAAGGAGGACTTGCTCTGGTGCTTCTCTGCATCCCCCAGCGGGGCTCACTGAATCCCCACCTGTACTGGTTTCCTGGGGCCACTGTAACAAATGAACACACACTTGGTGTCTTGAAAAAAGGGAAATTTATTTCCTCAATTCTGGGGGCCAGAAATCTGTGTAGGGAGGAAAAATATCTTCCCCCTCTGCCCTTCTACATTCTCAACTGAGACCCTTGCAACAAAGAAAGATTTGATGCCATGTCTTGGGGTAATGAGTCCTGAACTCCATCACCGAAATCAGTTTACTGGCAGCAGTCAGGGTTGTTGTTTGGGATGTACTTGTTCCAGAATCCACACCTGACTTCCTCTAGGTGAAGTCGCTGCCGGATCTCCCTGGCTTGTGGCTGCATGACTGCTCTGTCTCTGTGGTCACATTGCCTCATCCTGCTCTGTGTGTAGTCACCGCTGCCTCTCTCTTAAAAGACACTTGTGTCTAGTATTAGTGACTAACCCTGATAGTCTAGGATGATCTCCACATCAAGATCCTTACCTTAATCCCATCTGTACACACCCCTTTTCCTTATCAGGGGACATTTGCAGGTACCAGGGACTAAGACCTGGATATCTTTGGGTGGCCATTATTTAGCCCACTGGACTGATCATGTGACCTTTTGCCCCCCTGAATGTCTCCATCTTGCCTCCAGATCTTGCTTACTCTGCTTTTTCATGTCCAGATAACTAGTGGGTCACCTCATGAGTGACTCATGATTTTAGGGAACAGTAGCTTGCTCTTCTGTAAAAGCCAATATTAAGAGAGCTACTAGAAAATATTAAATCTGAAAGAAAAAAATCTGTAAATATATACTTGATCAATGACTTGTATGCAAATACACAGGACTCTCAAACAAAACAGTATGTAACAAACAAGGAAATAAAATCAATTGTTTAAAAAAAAAAACCTCACTCAACAACAAAAAGCAAACAACTCTATTTAAAAATTGGCAAAGGACATTTACTAGACATTTACCTGAACTTATACAAAAGGAAAATACACATGGGAATAATGAATCAAGTTTTCGAGAAGGATGGTGGTGACAGTCTCACACCAATGTGGCTGTACTGAACACCACAGACCCAGATAATTAAAAATAGTTAAAATGATAAAGTTTTATTATGTATATTTTACCATAATAATAATAAAAACAGAGGCCAAGGATGTAATCAGCAAATTCACCAAAGAAGAAAAATAATGGCAACTAAGCACATGGAAACATGCTCCACACCACTTCTTAGGACATTATAGATTGAAACCATGATGACATACAATGGAATACTACTTAGCAATAAAACATTACAAACTATAGATACATACAACTGGGATTAACTTCCAAAGTATTGTGCTCAGTGAGAGAATATAGACACAGATGAGTACATTTCTAGAACTTCTCCTATAGACAGAATTAATTCACCATGATGGAGAGTGTACCAGTGCTTACCTGGGGCTAGAGGTGGGTGTGATGAGCTACAAAGGTGTGTGGAAAGCTCTTTGGGGTGGTGGAAATATTTTATATCCTGATTGTGGAGGTCTACATTTGTTAAAATTCACAGAAATGCATATTTCAAGTCGGTACAGTTTATTTCATGTAAATTATAAGTTCTTTAAAGAAACACAGTGAGAAGTCACAGAAGCTTTTCATCTATGAACATGGTATAACTTTCTTTACTATACATCCAACTGTGTTGGGCTTTCTATTATGTGCTACATTCTTACTTTTTTTTTAACAACCTAGAAAAAAATATCATTTTCTTATGGGCGACTCATTTCCTTATACATTAAATGAGGGCCTAAAGTCTCTCTATGTTAATAAGACTGAAGGACCATATATCTAGACACTAGCGTGTTTGAAAGATTTTACAAATACATCATGGAAAATACTTTTATGTCACTGGGGTCAAGAATTTTCAGTGACACACAGAGTGAGATGAAAATCCACATTTGCTGAACCTAAACTTTTAATTGTTGCTGCATATTCCATTCAGGTTTTCCAGAAATATGATATTTTTGAGCTACATTTAACTGTGATAAGCAGACTTTCTTCAACAACTCTTACTTATTTTTACTTTATGTAGAAATTAGACCCTTCAGAGTCCCAGAAAGGATTTGAGGTGACTTACAATTTTATAGTACTTCCAAGGTAGCAATATTTTTAATGAAGAACTGAAATCACCTAGAAAAAATGACATAATTATACAAGGAATCTAGAATGAACCTATTTCTGAAATTATGTACTAAACATAACCCTGAGATTCCTGGCAGCCAATGCAACAAGGGAAATGTCAAATATCATTGTCTGTTAAAAGAAAGTATATAGTTTACTTAAAAATGGCAAATATCTTATTGCTAAAGGTTGGGAGAAACATATCCCATATGGAAACCACATTGCATAACAGAACGAGAAATGCCTTTAATGCATTTCTTTATTCACAACTTTGTTATTGAGCAAGTACTTGGAGAACTTGAGGCACATGTTTCACATGACAGGAAATGCTAATCTGTGTGATGAGGAAGTAAACCAGTCTCTCCAGTTCAAACAGCACTGAATCGTGGGAATCACAGAAAGAGCTTCCTGTGCACTGGCTCACAGACCATGTGTTCTCTCTTTGTTTTACATGAAGTGCCACATCATTTTATTTCAGAGATGCCATTGAAATGTCAAGAATCAGTATATTAAATGTAAAAGCAAAACTCACTGATAATTTTAGAAATTACCCAGTATGCTAGCAGAATACAGGGTAATCTCACCAGTGACTGCAACTCTAAAGCCTGGCAGTTGCATGTGTTTGGGGAGGAAGTGACGTCACTGAATGGGAGCATGTCACTGGCATAGACCAGTTCCATCGTATCCCTCCTTGTGTCCAGCCAACCAACACTTAGATGCTCACTGAGTGTTTAGTGGACGGATGGATGCTGTCTTCACTTCACCTGGGACCTTCTTATTTCTTCTGACCCAGATGCTCACACAAATGCTAAAATCCTACACTTCGCAGGACCAATAACCTGAGGTTCTGGGTGAGACTGTGACCCTCCAGGTCAAGGCAGCAGTTTACTGGCTCTGTGGTGCAGACAACACTGCTCAGAACAGCCCCTCAAATGGGAGGACCTTAGGAGACTCCCATGTCCTCAGAGGTCCTGGTCCTTCTCTGGTGCTGGAGGGAAGCCCCTGTGAGGGTAAGGACCTGAGTCCTGCCCCCTGTCTGCTCCTCTCTGGGTGGGTCTCTGGGTCTCTGGTCTGTGGGGCGTTCACCCTCAGTGCTTAGGGGGAACGAGTTTCATCTCCGAGGTTCCTCTTCTGTGAACGGGGAGGCCCCGTGTCCACCCGAGGTTCCTGGTCTCCCAACCTCCATTCTACGGGCTTCCTTCTCTTTTCTCCCACAGGAGCCCAGAAACCCTCCATGTCACAGATGCTGCCGCTGCTGCTGCCCCTGCTGTGGGCAGGTGAGTGGATGAGGGGAGGGGTGGTGGGGTGGGAGCTCTGCTGATCCTCTTTTCCCCACAGGGTCCCTGGCTCAGTATAAAGGATATCGGCTGACAGTGTAGGAGTCTGTGACGGTGCAGGAGGGCCTGTGTGTATTCGTGCCTTGCAATGTCACCTATCCCTGGGACAACAGGAGAGACTCTATCCCAGCTCATGGCTCCTGGTTCCGGGAAGGGCCCATTGAAAAGCAAGATGCCGCAGTGGCCACAAACAAGCCAGGTCGCAAAGTGCAGGAGGAGACCCAGGGCCGATTCTACCTCCTCGGAAACCCTCAGACCTATAACTGCTCCCTGGACATCAGAGATGCCAGGAGGAATGATTATGGAAAATACTTTTTTCGGCTTGAGAGAGGGCAAACCAGGTCATGGAATTACAGATCTAACTTGCTCTTCGTGCATGTGACACGTAAGGAATGCACCCCAGCATAGGCCATAGCGGAACGGCATGGGGGTTCAGGACAGGGCGGGGAGGGAACCCCTTCTGGGCGGGTGCTAGGGTTCCAGCGTGTCTGGTCTCAGAGGGAGGAATTGGACCAAAGCCTGAGGCTTCTCTCAGGGCCACACCTGGGACCTTCCCTTCTGATCCCGTGTCTCCCCCTCTCACCAGCCCTGACCCATACACCCCACATCAGCATCCCGGGAACCCTGGAGTCCGGCCTCCCCAGAAACCTGACCTGCTCTGTGCCCTGGGCCTGTGAGCGGGGCACGCCTCCCATCTTCTCCTGGATCTCAGCTGCCCTCATCTCCCTGGGCCCCAGGACCCATTTCTCCTCCGTGATCACCCTCACCCCTCAGCCCCAGGACCACAGCACTAACCTCACCTGTTAGGTGAAGTTCCCTGCAGCTGGTGTGACCGTGGAGACAACCATCCAGCTCAACGTCACCTGTGAGTGTTGGGCCAGGAAACCTGGGTTCTTGAAGGAGTTAGGGGGCCAAGGGGTCTGGTGGGAACACTTGGTGTTTTTGTTCTGGAGGCCTGGCTGAATAGGAGACCCAGAGGACACAAGCTTATCCATTCTGCATTTCAGTGCCTCTGGGTGTGTGGAGGGTGGTGCTTACATGAACCTAATCCCATACATCCCACTAAAGAGGGAACTCCTCTATTCTTGTTCTAGGTGCCCCACAGAACCCCAAATTTGGTGTCTGCCTAGGAGACGGCTCAGGTAGGAAGGAGCCTCTTGTCCATGTGACACTGACTGAATGGGGGGGGTCTCTGCCAAATGGATTCAGAGCTAAACTTTCAGAGTTCAAATGGTGAGGGTGGGGCCTGATACATGAAAGGCCCCCATCTGTTGTCTTCCCCCATATTCTTCTATTGCTCTTCTGCCATGGTGACCCCCACACCCTCTTCTCCCTGCCCATCTTAAACGATGCTCTTTATCTTTCTCCCATCACAAATTCTTTTGGGCATTTTCAAGTAGACTTTATTTTTTAGAGCAGTTTAGGTACAGTAAAATTGAGCAGAAGGTAGAGAGGTGTCCCTTATACCTACTGCACCCTCCCTCACATGCACTGCCCCCCCACTGTCAACACCGCTCGCCAGAGGGGACATTTATTACAATCAATGAACCTACAGTGACATGTCCATTCTCACCCAAATCTATAACTTATGTTAGAGTTCACTCTTAGTGTTGGACACTCTGTGGGTTATCAAGCAGTAGTCTCACAGCTCCAAAAATCTCTTTGGGCTTTTTTTTTTAAAAGATTTTTTATTGGGAAGTTGGGGGATGGGAACAGCACTGGGGAATTGGGAGAAGGGGAAGTTGCTGTCATTTTGTTCTTCAGTCTAGTTGTAGAGGACATTGCTTCACTGGCCTACGTTGGCACCATCATTGCGCTCTGCTCTGGCGAGGCAGATCAGTCGCCGGCTTCTGGACGGCCGCTCACTGCGGCTGCTAGCCGCTCACGCTGGCTGCTGGCTACACACAGTAGCCCATGGCAACCCACTGCCACAGGGACTGCAGCCTCCGCCGTCACCCGTGACTCACAGCAGCCCAGCTCCAGGTTGAGCTGTTGTTGAGCATCTTAGCTGTGGAGGGCAGTGTCACTGGCCCTCATATGTGGGATCCGAACCGGGGCCCTCTGGCGTCCCAAGCCAGTTCTTAACCATCGCGCCACTCGGCCGGCCCTCTTTGGGCTTTTTTTAAAAAAAGATTTTATTGGGGAATTGGGGAAGGAAACAGTTTTGGTGAATTGGAGAATTGTGTTTTTCCAGGACCCATCAGCTCCACATCAAGTTGTCCTTCAATCTTAGTTGTGGAGGGCCCAAGCTCAGCTCCAAGTCCAGTTGCCGCTTTCAATCTAGTGGGGGTGCAGTCCGCCATCCCATGCGGAAGTCAAACCAGCAACCTTGTTATTAAGAGCACACGCTGTCACCAGCTCAGCGGCAGCTCAGCTTGAGCACAGCTCCCTGGCTCATGTGGGAATCAAACTGGTGACCCTGTTGCTCAGAGCTCGCTCTTTTAACCAACTGCATCACCTGGCCAGCCATCACTGGGCTGTGTTTTGACTGTTAATCCCCCCAGCCCTCACCCTGATCTGCCTGTGGAGCCTGCAATTGGCTTCCCCACATTAGACAGTGACACTGTTTGGGCTTCTCAGCAGTGCCCATCAGACTGCTGACAAGTGATACCCAGAGACACATCCCTGACCCCAGGTGATGGGCTTGCAGGAGGTATGGCCAGAAAGAACATGGAGAGCTATCTGGGTCTCATCTGAAGGGCTGAGAACCTCCCCTTTTTCACCCCCTTCTGGGGCATAAAAGACCACATTTGATCCTGAGTGACCGGGCTGGTGGAGGCCAGGAGAGGAGATTCCAACACTCTCCCAGGAAGGGAGGAGGGACGAGGTCTTTCAGCATCTCACATGGTGTGTGTGTGTGTGTGTGTGTGTGTGTGTGTGTAATGCCTATGTGACCCTGAGCCTCAAGGTCCTGTTGCAGCCAGGTCGGGGTCTGCTGTGGAGAGACTTTAGATTGAGAAGAACCTGTGTACTAGAAGAGATGGCGTTTGCTGGACAGGAGTTGGACAGGAGGTGTCACATAGACCATGTCCTTCATCCTGCAGTGGGAAAACTGGGGGCTGAGCCCTGGATGGGAGGAGAGGGGCACCCTTCCTTTCATGCTTGAAGGAGGATTCTTATGCCCACTCATCAAGACTGGAGTTCTCATTATCACTTTGCCTATTCAGGGTCATTGTGATTTTTTATTGATAAAAATAAGTAGCAGAATTCTCATGTGATCACGTGTAGATAAACATCAGTTGGTATTTTCTCTGCCTTCCTGATATCATAATTTATTAGCAAATTTGAAGTATAAAAATTTGACCTGAACCCTAGTAACTTCTTTTTTCTTAATTTAGTGGTGTGACATTTGTTGACAAGGTTACATGGGTTTCAGGCGTACAGTTCTGTAATGCACCATCTGTGTATTGCATTGTATATTCACCACCCAATGTCAAAAGTCCTTCTATCAGCAAGTATTATTTGATCTCCCTTACCCTCTTCTACCTCTCTCCAACCCTCCTTACCCTCTGGTAACCACAGACTGTTGTCTGTGTCTTTGAGTTTCTGCTTGTTTGTTTGTTGTGTTCATTTGTAGCTTTCAGTTTTATATCACACATATGTATGAAATGATATGGTTCTCGACGTGGCATCATACATAGTTATTACAATGTTATTGACCATATTCCCCATGCTGTACTACATCACATGCCTATTTTGTAAGTGCCAATTTGTACTTATTGTTTCCTTCTCCTTTATAACGTACTCCCTCAACCCCCCCACCCTCAATCTGGCAACCATCAGTTTGTTCTTTCTGAGTCCGTTTCTATGTTGTTTTTTCACTTATTTTGCTTTTTAGAGTTCATGTATAAGTGAAATAATATGGTATTTGCCTTTTTCTGTACGACTTATTTCACTTAGCATAGTACCCTCTAGGTCCATCCATAACAAATGGATTGATTTTGTTCTTTTTTATGGCCCAGTGATATTCCATTATTCATATTTATCACCTCTCTTTATCCTTTCGTTTATTGGTGGGCACTTAGGTTGCTTCCATATCTTGACTGCTGTAGATAATACAATGTGAATATAGGGACGGATATATCTTTTCAAATTAGTGTTTTGGATTTCTTCATATCAATACCCAGAAGTGGAACTGCTGGGTCATACTTGTAACTCAATTTAATTTTTTGAGAAACCTCCATAGTGTTTCCCATAGTGGCTGCACCAATTTACAATCCCACCAACAGAGCACAAAGCTTCCCTGTTCTCCACATCCTCACCAACACTTGTTTGTTGATTTATTGATGACGGCCATTCTGTAAGGTGATATCTCATAGTGGTTTTAATTTTGCATTTCTCTGATGATTAGTGGCGTGTCTTTTTAGCAGAGCATCTTTTTTATATGTCCATTGGCCATTTGTATGGCCTCTTAGAGATATGTCTCTTCAGGTCTTCTGCTTATTTTTAATAGGATTCTTTGCTTTTCTGGTGTTAAGTTGTATGAGTCATTTATATATTTTGAATAGTAACCTCTTATTGATGTATCATTGATGAATATCTTCGCCCTTTCAGTAGATCATCTTTTTGTTGTGCCAATGGTTTCCTTTGCTGTGAAAAACTTTTTAGTTTGATGTAGTCCTTTTTGTTTATATTTTTTATTCCCCCCCCCCTTGTTCAAGGAGATATATCCAAAAGAAATATTACTAAGAGCAATGTCAAAGAGTTTGCTGCCTATGTTTTCTTCTCAAAGTTTTATAGTTTCGGGTCTGGAAGCCACTTTTTGATAGTAAGAACTTGGCCTCTCTTTGATTTGACTGTCAGGAAGCTCAAGAGCCAAATTTGAAATTCATGTTTAACATCCATCCTGACCGGCATACTTACCTTTCTTTTTAAGTATATTTTTCCTAGGACACATATCCTGTATCTACCATTATTGTATATGTTCAGGTAGTAAGATACCTCAAGTCCTTGGTGAAATAAGTCATGGTATAAATTGTCTGTAGATCAAGTGTTTGAAATTCAGAACTCTACAAACACTTTTGATAAATAACAAGTAGCTATTTGTTAGTAAAATGCTTCTAAATTTTATGTTTATTTTATTTCTAATTTTTATTCCAATTTTTATGTGTATTTTAAAATTGTGTATTATAACTATATTATTCAGAACTAGGGAACATAGGAAATCATTGTTTGGAATTGCATCCCAAAGTCTAATTCTAAAAGCAAGTTTGTGCCTTCAATGGCTATATAATATGTATATTTGGAATCTGATTTTAAAAGTGACCAAAAACTTACTCGTGCAAAGCCATAAATATAGTTCCTTAAACCATCATTTAGAGACATATTCTAGTTTCAAATTCATAAGTTGCCTTTGCTGAGTTTACAGTTTATGTTTTTAGGCTTTAAGTTAGGAAGTGAAATCGTCTGAAATCCGAACTCTATTCTGATTCACATATCTCCTCTTGAAATATAATAGATAATAGTGGTGCATATGATGCATTTCTGGAGGCTTTGAATTTGGAGTTTTCCTTAATTTTTAGATTTGTCCTTGATCAACTAATTTTTCATTTCTGTAATCAGACAATAATACCTGTCTTCATACAGAAAGTTGGACCAATGTTCTCTTGAGATTCTTTTCATCTCCAGGTTTTAATATGCTGTTGTAGGGCTATATTGCAGTTGTAGACTTATATTATTAATGAAAATAAGAGTATCAGAATTTGATTTAATCTCTAGTTCAAGGTTCACATTTTATCTTGTTATGTGAACAAAAGAAATCACTTAATATTTCTGTGCTTAGGTTCCCATGTCCATAAAATAGTTAATAATACTTGTTTTTTGCAACACTAACTAGTTAATAAATAAACATGTAGCCTCCTTTTTATAAAAGTTTGTATTCTATAAAATTCATTTGTAAGCTGATTGCTGGGAGCTTACTCAGATTTCCAGGCAGGTAAATGCTAAAGAATGGCTAAGTTGCTCAGTTAGCTTCTAGATGTCTATTTGACACAGAGCATAAGTGGGAAGAGTGCATCTGCATAAAAATAGTAGAAGATGGTTTTCAATACTGGTAATAAAGTCATAAAAATTAAATGAATTTTGGTTGCCTTGTACCATACTAAGATTTTATAAACACTGATGGAAAATTAAAAAAAAAAAGATTGGAGTTTACCCAAGTCTCTCTTGTTTGCAGGGTTTAGGGCTTCAACATATAAATTTAAGGGGAACACAATTCAGTTCCTAGCAAAGTTTAATAAGAAGATAATAGTATTCAATACCTTGTGTACCCCCCTTCTTGGTTATCTTTCCAAAAATAATCTATGCATATACATTAAAAAACGCACACGTATGTACACACCATATTATGCACATTGCTCTGAGGCTTTTAGAAAAACTTTTCATTGTGGTGTAATTCAGATTTACATGGTACAGAATTTCCAAAAATCCCTCATCATTAGAGGCTTCCATCACCATGGTGCATTTGTCACAGCTAAGAAAGTGACATTGGTACATTATGAAGTAAACCCCCTTTTTTCTCAAACTTAGTATATCTTGTAGGTCTTCCTGGGTCTGTATTTAGGAAACCTTTCACTTTTATTGAGGACTCCATGGTTTCCCATCTGGAAGTATATTATACTATGAAACACTTAATTGATCCCCCATTGGTGGAAAAATGTGGTGTTTTCAGTTTTCCCTAAAACAAATAGTACTGCAATGAATTACTTGTGCAAACATTCCCCATGTATGTATGTGTGACTGGAAAAAAATTTCCTAAGGAAGGGTGTCCTGGATCAAAGGGTATGTTTGTAGTTTCTCCAGATAATGCCAAATCCTGCTTCATGAAGCTGTTCTGTTGATACTCTCCCCTGCAGTGCACCTGTCCCCCTGCTGAGATTTTGTCCTTGCTGACATGCAAAGCAAATTCACTATCGTTTTAATTCGCATTATCATTTTGTGAATAGGTTGAGTCTCATTATGTTTAAGGAAAATTTATATTTCTTTGTGGACATCTTCTTAATCATTTGAAGCAACTCTTTTCACATTAAGAAAATCAGCTGTGTGATAGTTGAAAATTTTTATTTGTGGCCTAATGATGGCTTCTTTTTTTTTAAAGATTTTATTGGAGAACTGGGTGAGGAAACAGCATTGGAGAATCAGGGAAGGGGAACAGACAAGTTACTGTACTTTTGTTCTTCAATCTAGTTGTGGAGAACGCATCTTCACTGGCCTATGTTGGTATTGTGATCACTGCGCTCTTCCAAGCTGAGGCATTCGGTCGTCGTCCATTGGACGGTGGCTCACGGTGGCTCATGGCAGCTCACAGCAGCTCACACTGGCTGCTTGCCGCTCATGCTGGCTGCTGGCCACTGATGGTGACTTACGGCAGCCCACTGCAACCCCATTGCAGCCTACGCCATTGTCAGTGACTCATGGCAGCCAAGCTCTTGGTCAAGCTGTTATTCAGGATCTTAGAGCGTGCAGCGTCACTGACCCATGTGGTATCCAAACTGGCAGCACTGGTGCTCAGAACTCGTGCTTTTTAAGTTAACTCTTAACCAAGTGAGTCAATTGGCCGGCACCTTTGCCCAGTTTTTAATTGGGTGATTGGCTTTGTGTTGTTTAGTTGTAAGAATTCTTTATATATGCTGGGTACTAATTCTTATCAGATCTCCGATTAGGAAATATATCCTTCATTAAATGAGTTGGCTTTTTACTGTCTGCATAGTGTCAATTGAAAACAGGACATTTTGTTTGATGAGGTCCAACTTGTGCATTTTTTTCTGAGTCCAACTGCTGAAAGGTCAGAGCATGGGGAGGGGTGAAGGCATGGATGGTCCCACAACCAGTGCTGCAGAAAGGCCCGGAGGACAACAGCCAGAATCCTACTGGGAGAAGAAGATACACAGAGCTGCAGTTGACCCGGTGAATCTGTCCTTGTCTCTAATTCCTACAGGGAAATCAGGGCCCAGGGCAGAGGTGATGCTGGTGGCCATCGGGGAAGTGGCTGTCAAGACCCTGCTCCTCCTTTTCTGCCTCATCATCCTCATGTGAGTTCTGCCCAGGGAGAGGGGAGGCATGGGGAGGGCAGGGGGCAAGTGACTGAGTCCCAGAATCAAGGCTTAAGTGAGCCAAACAAATTGCAGCAGGAATGACAGGAGGTGAAGGGGAGGTGGGTGAGGATTCCACGCGGGCAGTCATGTGTGTGCCCCAGTCGGCGAATGTCCAGGATGGGGGCACCAGCTGTGCTCAAGGAGGTCTGTGTGGCTAGACCCGCCCTTGCCCATCTCTGTCTCCTCCCCAGGTCCTGAACAGGGAACAGACAGCTGGGACTGCTGCCCACTGCACCCTGATCCAACCAGACTGAAAGGCCCTGGTCTCTTTTTTTAGAGTGAAGTATCACAGGAGGCACAGGACCACATCTTCAGGGGGCACAAAGGATGCAAACTCCCTCCCGGATTAGTGTCTCAGGTGAGTGATGCAGGTGTCTCAACACCAAATATTCCACAGACACCTCTTCCAGCATGATCCCTGAGATTTCTCTGCTCAAAATGGCATAAGCAGAGCTGTCCCTTTCCTTCCTCCCCATACCTAATCCTCTTCTGAGTTCTCTGTCATACGAATGACACAGTGGCTCCCTCCTCTAAAGGTGTAGTTCTCCACTTTGCCCTCCCTCCTTCTCTCTGATCCAATAAATCACTAAGACTACTTCATATGCCTCCTAGTCATAGCTCACCATAATGTCTGTGTCTTCCCCATCCTCACTCTGGTAGTTCCTGCCACTTCATCTTTTCCTTGTGTCTGTGAACCCACCAATTTCCTGCCTCCATCTCACTCCTCAGCACAGGCTTTCACACAATGTTTCCAGGGACTGTATTGTTCGCATCCTGAAAAGTATGACAGCGATGTTTCCTGTCTGTGACCAGAGACTCAGGTGCAAACACCACCGGCTGGATTGGAAGGTCTGCTGTGGTCTGTCCCCTGCTGGACTCCCCACCAGATTCCACCACTCCCTGCATCCCACACCAGCTCCACACCCAGCTGTGCTGTTTGTGACTTTAGACTCATATGTGCAGTTCCTTCTCCTGAAATGCCTTTCCCTCCCCATTTCTACATCCCCAAGTGCTAATCACGCTTCAGGCTCTGTTAAAAGTCACCCCTATTGAGTGTGTGTGTGTGTGTGTGTGTATAATTCTTTATTGTTTTAGCAAAGGAAAATCAAGTCATCTATTTACATATAGACTTCTTCAGCAAGTCAAGTGAACACTTACTAAGTGCCAGCATTGTTGTAGGTGACAGAAATGCAAGAAGGCACGTGGTATAAAAATTTGTCATTGAGAAGCTGTCATTCTGGAAACAAGAAGATAGAAACACAAAGAAATGAATAAAAGTATTCTGGCATGTTGGATGGTGATATGTGTTTGTGGAGGAATCACCTAAGGAAAGAATCAGGTGACACATTGGGAACAACCTTCCACACCTGAGAGTGTGAAGAGTGATGTTTGAGCACAGGGTTGGAGACGGTGAGAAAGCAGGTTCTGTGTTGGCCTAATGGAGATCACTTAGGAAGATAGGAAAGCAGTGTCACAGCTCTGAGGCAGAAACAGCCAGGCATCTTGTGGGACAAGTGGCTCTGTGACAGCACAGGGAGGCATAGGAGGGGGCTGCTGGGAGGGTGTCCCCTCATGGAAAACCCATGTGAGGCCTTGCAGGAGATGCAGGAATCTGGGAGCCTCGAAGGAGAGCAGAGACATGACAGAGCGCCCCTTGTAGCAGCATCCCCATGGCTGCTCTGATCACAATAGCCCAGAATGTGACCACGGCTCAAAACAGAGAGGGCATGGAGGGCAGGAGGTGATGGCGGTTGAACCAGGGAGGTGGAGGGGAGGCCGAGGTTTTACTTTTGTATATTTTGAAGGTCAAGTTGACTGAATTTTCTATTGGATGTGGGGATTGAGGGGAAGAGAAGAACGGGGACGGTGCCCAGATGTTTCTGCCGAGCACCTGTAAGAGTGGGGACGTGTTTCATGGACGCAGACAGGAGGGTTTGGGGGGTGATGTCCTTTCTGAGCAGCCACTTGATGCCGACTGGGGCTTCCAGTGAGAGAGCTGGATATTAGGAGAGGGGTCCAGGCTGGAGACGTGAACACGCACAGTGTAGGTGATGACGCCTGATGAAGTCAGAAGAGGTCTGATGACACATGGAAGAGAGAAGGCACAGGCAACACGTTGTCTCTGGTGATCCTGACAACAGTTGTCTCATAGTTGGTGTGAAAGGTCTGAATATGTGACGGAGCTGACTCAGGAGATCCAGGAGGAGGGGGATGGGAAGGGTGGTTACAGAGGAGCCTTTGAGGAATTTGGCTGCAAAGAGGGACAGAGGAATGGGTCTGGTGAAGGAGGACTTGCTCTGGTGCTTGTCTGCATCCCCCAGCGGGGCTCACTGAATCCCCACCTGTACTGGTTTCCTGGGGCCACTGTATCAAATGAACACAGACTTGGTGTCTTGAAAAAAGGGAAATTTATTTCCTCAGTTCTGGTGGCCAGAAATCTGTGTAGGGAGGAAAAATATCTTCTCCCTCTGCCCTTCTACGTTCTCAACTGAGACCCTTGCAACAAAGAAAGATTTGATGCCATGTCTTGGGGTAATGAGTCCTGAACTCCATCACCGAAATCAGTTTACTGGCAGCAGTCAGGGTTGTTGTTTGGGATGTACTTGCTCCAGAATCCACATCTGACTTCCTCTAGGTGAAGTCGCTGCCGGATCTCCCTGGCTTGTGGCTGCATGACTGCTCTGTCTCTGTGGTCACATTGCCTCATCCTGCTCTGTGTGTAGTCACCGCTGCCTCTCTCTTAAAAGACACTTGTGTCTAGTATTAGTGACTAACCCTGATAGTCTAGGATGATCTCCACATCAAGATCCTTACCTTAATCCCATCTGTACACACCCCTTTTCCTTATCAGTGGACATTTGCAGGTACCAGGGACTAAGACCTGGATATCTTTGGGTGGCCATTATTTAGCCCACTGGACTGATCATGTGACCTTTTGCCCCCCTGAATGTCTCCATCTTGCCTCCAGATCTTGCTTACTCTGCTTTTTCATGTCCAGATAACTAGTGGGTCACCTCATGAGTGACTCATGATTTTAGGGAACAGTAGCTTGCTCTTCTGTAAAAGCCAATATTAAGAGAGCTACTAGAAAATATTAAATCTGAAAGAAAAAAATCTGTAAATATATACTTGATCAATGACTTGTATGCAAATACACAGGACTCTCAAACAAAACAGTATGTAACAAACAAGGAAATAAAATCAATTGTTTAAAAAAAAACCTCACTCAACAACAAAAAGCAAACAACTCTATTTAA
>NW_017733325.1:63297-69192 GCF_001890085.2 Hipposideros armiger | reverse complement strand
GAGCTGAGCTGCCGCTGAGCTGCCAACAGGCGGCAGGATGGCTCAGCTAAAAAAAAAATTGCATGCACTTCCTACTCTTTTAATGTATATGTCTCAGTACCCTTATCCATGGAAAGATGTTTTTTAAAATAATAAAGATGATGTTCTTTTTGCCAAGTCTACAATTCTGTAATTTTTTAAATTTCTTGTTTTTTAAAAAGAATGTTTACATGTGAAAAATTACATTTTCATCACAGAGATTTAAATGCTATAAGGCTTATGGCATGCAAGAGAAGTAGTAATAATACTAGACCAAGATTTCTATTGTTTGTGTGAAATGATTTTTAATATAAATGGACTGTTAGCATTTATCTGATATTTGCAATCTTTTACTGGACTTCCTTGCTCTTGTAGCCTTACAACCGCTACACCCATAACATGAGTGCATCACAGAGGTAGGAAGAATTCTGGATGATTTCCATATTTTAAAATTCTTGATACATTTAAAAAAATATTAAAAACTGCTTCAAAAAACCTTAGAGTTTTAAAAAACAGTACGTGCTTTTCCAGGTTTTACTTGAATGCTAAAAATAGTCCTCCCCCAAAACAAGATTTAACTGCAAAAAATACATCTATCTGAAAAGACAGTTTATAATAAGAATACTTGCAGACCACTTTGTCAAGGGTTCATCACATATTTTTTATTATTTTCTAAAAATAAAAATGATGTATATTTCTAAAATCTTTACTTTTTTATTTTTAAACTTAACACATTTTTAATATTTGTATTACATTTATTGGGGTGACATTAGGTAAGAAATTTATATAGGTTTCATATGTACAGTTTTGTAGTACATCATCTGTGTATTATTATGGCACGTGTGTTCACCACCCAAAGTCAAGTCTTCTTCCATCACCATATATTTGACCCCCTTTGCCGTTTTTTACCAACTGTCAACCCCCTTTCCCTCTGGTAACCACCATACCATCTGTGTTTATGAGTTTTTGTTTGTTTGTTTGTCTTGTTCATTTGTTGCTTTCTAGTTTTATATCCCACATATCAGTGAAATCATATGGTTCTTGACTTTTTCCATCTGACTTATTTCACTTAGCATGATATNATGAGTGTTTATCTTTATTATTATTATTTTTAAAAATTTTAATTATAGTTGACATTCAATATTATTTGATATTAGTTGCAGATGTACAGTGTAGTGGTTCGACATTTATATAATTTATGAAGTGACCCTCCCGATAAGTCTAGCATTCACCTGGCACTGTACATAGTTATTACCATATTATTGGCTATATTTCCTATGCTTTACTTTACATCCCCAAGACTATTTTGTTATGACTGCACAGTTCTTGATGTAATCTACTCACGTTAGTGCATAAACTGCCAGGTTTTCTACTTCTTATTAAGGATCCCTGTCCTTTCTCACAGTGCCTTTTCTCCCCTTTACATGAACTAATATTAGTAATTATGGCTAAAGTGCTATTTGGGGGGCACTGTTCACCCAACTTTTCTGTGTTGCCAGTGGTGGTATTTTTTTAATTGTTTGGTTGAAACATCATCACACTAAAAATCATTTGTTCCATATTTCCTTCAGATTCTCTTGCAAATGTTGGCTCTTTGAAGAGATCCCCATAGAGATACATTGATTTGGTAAGGTAATGCTTTATTTTTAACCTTTTTGGATGATTTCTTTGGTGTGATTTTGAGGCGGATTTGCCAGTTTAATGTTTTGTGTACTAATCTCCTATAATAACTAGTGTTATCTTGTAATTCCAGGAGATTTCTGAGTTGGCTTCAATCTTAAATGTAGCAAAATAGCAGAACGTTGGAATACAGAAAATGAAAACAAGCAGGGATCTTTTAGATAACGGTGTTATCACTAAATTATTGGAAGAAGCTGATTTCTCCCCACATCACTATCCCAAAAATGCTCTTTTTGCATTAAGGATTATCTTCTACCACAAACTGTGTATCCTTACTGACTTTTCTCCTCTTGTTCAATTACTGAAAAGGCAGTATAAGACTTCCTGCCTTTCACATTATGATGGATTTCTCTATTTTAGTTAACTTTTGGCTTATATGTTTGGAAACTCTATTATTGGTTGTACACACATTTAGGATTTCTCTGCCTTTTCATCAAAATGAAATGTTCCTCTTGTCTACAGCAAAATCACGCTGTGTTCAGTGGCCAAAAATCCTAGGTGTAAAATCTGACANGTAGAACACATAAGATAGTTATTTATCTGGGGGAATTCATCTTGGATTTAACTTTAGTACTCAGCATTATAGGCTCAGATTTTTTTTTTCTCCCTTCTGAACATAAATGAAAGTAGTTCTGCTTCCCAAGATGGACTCTCATTAACCAGGCTCTCACAACACTGATGCACATAACAATTGACAAACACTTGAAAATTCTAATCTATGTATTCTCTTTAAATATAGCAGTCTACTCAGCAATCTAAATTATAATCATACAGTTGTTCTGTGAACTTGGCATATTAACAAAGGAGTGTGAGTTAGCGAAATAGAATTTGTTGACCATCTTGCTGATGTGATAAATGTAATGTATTTTCCTAATATTCAAGTCTAGAAACAAGTCACTAGAAGAAAATGTGTTTTTTAATATTTTAGCAATTTATAGCTTTTGATATTCATTAATTTTCTTAGTATATTAACAAGTTCCTATTGTATGAACTTATTTCTATTCTTACAATGGTCTGACAATTACGTAGTGTATTTCTCAGCATCCCTTCATTTTAACTAAAGTTTTTTGTTTGGGCTGTTTGCTTCTTTTTGTGTTTTCCATAATTTTTCAAAAAGTATGAGTAACATTTCAGAAATATTATTTGAGAGTTTTCTCAGTAACCCTGAGATACAATTCATTAAGGCCCTAAAACTTGAAGTTGTTTATAAAAAACTTAGACACTTTCTTCCATTTGCTTTTGTAAATATTTTTCCTATATATTGCAATCTGAAAAATAATTTCCTCAGGGAAGAAGACAACATAAAAATAGGGATTGCATTTCATTTTACTCCTTCCCTATATGTACCACACCTTATCTCTTTGAAAATCTAGGTGAATTTTGGCCATTTGTTTATTTATATTCTTGAATGTTTCTTTAGAGATTCATGCTATTCATTTATATTAGTTCGTAGATATTTGCCTGTTGACATTTTAAGGGAGGTGTTTGTTGAGTCATCAGGNTTTTTTCATTTACTTTCCTTGGTAATTGCAATAACTTTCATAGTATTAAATTATCAACTGCAAGTTCAAAAATACTGGTTTCAGCTACCCCTGAGTGCCAGATTCATATGTTCAAATTTCTCATGGATGACAAAGCCACCTCAAACCCCAGTACTGAGCTTGTCTTTTCTTTTTCCCTCCCACAATTATTTTCCCTGTGTTTAGGATTCTGTTTAGTTGCACCCCTATCCAACGAATTATCCAAGCTGACATCTTATTTTGTGATACTGCCTTTCCCCTTCATTACCCAAGCCAGGTCTTCCAGACCTCCTTAAGTTTCTTCAACTTCCATTCTTTCCATCTTTCCTACAATTATTTAAGTTCAGGCCCTCAAAATCCTTCATATAGACTGTAACAGCATAGCCTTCTAACTATTCTTACTGTACCTATCCCCCGATCCCCGACCTCCAGCTCATACTCCCCACAGCCACCAGAGTAAGTCATGTATCATTCTATTTAGGACACTATGTGGATCTTCACTGGCTACAGGACAGAGTAATCATACTCCTTTACATGTTGCCTAGTTTCCCAAGTCTCTGCAGGTTCATGTCCCACATCCCTCTGACACTCATCCTTTACTCCCTTAGTGAACTATGTATAGTTTCCAGTGCTTACTCAGCTCTTTCATTCCTTCACATTGTGTAAACATGGTTTCTTCTTCCTATTGTGCTTGAAGTCTCTGTTGGTTCTAAACCCATATCTATTTTTTCAGAACCTCACTCAGGTGACATACTGCTGATGTTTCACTGGACCATTTCTCAGTAGAGCAACTGACGTTCCCTCCCCAAAACATTTCCGTTGTAGTCCTGTTCTTTTATATACTTATAGCATATGTAACATTGGTGGGCAATATTTTTACAAACTTTATCTACCCAGATAGATAGCATGGCTCTTGTAGAGCTTGTGATAGTCTTGAAAACTCTCTAGATATAGTGCAGTGACTAACATATTGTAAGGACTTCTACATTTTAGTTAAGATTAGTTTATCTCATTAGTTTTTTTGTGAGATAGGTTAGTAACAGTTATACCCATTGTACACATGAGGATTCCATATAATATGGCTAAATAAATAAAGCATTAGAGATAAGCTTAAAACTGATAATATGAAACAAAATACTTGGTACTTACTCCAAATAAATTATATGATTTAAAAATTATAATATTAAATAGTTAGGCTTTTAAATGCTCACCCAATGAAAGCTAAAATTCAAAAGTGAAGACCTTTATATTTAAGTTGTTTGTTATTCTGACTACTGTGGCACATAATTATGAAAGGCAGAATCCTTAGTGGATAAGAACATGGACTCAGCAGTAAAACTTCTTGGTTTAAATGCTTTTGGGGCACTCCGTGTGGCCTCGAGCAAGTAATTCAGTGTCTCTATGCCTCAGTTACTGCATGTGTAAAACTNGGAAACTTTTTTTTTCAATGATAACCTTTTTACCTTCACTGTTGTCACACACCATCAAAATTCTAAAAGTTCAATACTTTCAGTGAGATGTATGATTTGATTGAATGCCACTTGATTCCTTGATGCATCCTGAATTATTCATATCTAGGTGTGAGCCACAGATAATTTACTTAGAAAATGTGATATTTAAGTTACTTAAAATGTTGTTTTTTCTTTCATGAGAAAAGTGTATATAAGGAAGGAAATGGTTGTATTATGGCATACAGAGAGAGGAAAATGAACATGTTTTTTTATGTCCATACATATGTATGCATATATAAAAAAATTAATGAATTAGTTAGGTTCTAAATATGAAATGAGAAGCTAGGTTATTATATAGATTCAATGAGATACCTTATGTATTTTCATGAGCTCATTCTCTTTTCACTAAATAAGCACTTCGTAAATATTGATATTATTCTTATAATTGCTAGAATTACTTTAAATTGTGCCTCATCCTTCTTTTATAAATGTTCAATTTTATAATAAAAACTTTTAATGGCCCAGAAATTTTTATGGCCTGGCAATAGACCATTACAAAGAGTAATCCTTTCTTGCTGGTAATACATCATGCTAAAAATCTTTAAATGTTAAAGCTTCTTAAGTCCACATGAAAAAGAAATTGAGGAGGGGTTGATTGAATAACAAGATTTTAATATAATACTAACAGGTAAAAAATGTGCCAATATAAGTAGCTAATTTATTTTTAACTAAATTGTCATTTGCTCCAGTGCTCCTTTATGTTTACTATAAACAAAAACATATCCCAAACTTCTAGCACAGTTTATAATGTGTAAAAATAATAGGTTTTAATAAATATTTGTTGAATAAATGGATGTAATTCTAAACAATTATGTATAAAACAAATTATATGTCCTTTTGATTAATATGTCATACTAATTTGAAAATTGACAGTAATTTAAACAAATATGACTTTAATATATCTTAAATTGACATTAGTTTATATAAAAATGGTTAATTTGTACCCAACATAAACTTAAGTTATTTGGGAATACTTAGCACTTATACATTAAAGGAACACTGCTGTGATAACTAAATTGTCATAGAATTGTTAACTAACTGTTTTGTTAAATAGTTAACAAAATCAAGCTACATTATGATGATAGAGAACACAACTTACTCAATTTCATATCACATTATAAACAATACATTCCTCTATGGATGGTTAAAATTATTTTTCTTTGTTT
>NW_017733325.1:58938-63271 GCF_001890085.2 Hipposideros armiger | reverse complement strand
AAGCAAAATAAGTTGTTTATTTCAACATTTTCCAGGAAAAATCTTAGCCCATCTTCTCACACAAACACTTGACTTCTTTCCTTTCCTCCTAAATGCAATTGATGTTTTAACTGGTTTTAGTGCTTAAATGATTGTTCTTTTTAAAACAATGCAGATATTAGTAACTATACAAATTACAGCATTTTCCTGGAACATATATCCTAGTATAATTTGGTAACATTCTGTAAGAATAAAGTCACTGTATTGTTATTCTTTTTGGGTTATGCTATTAGCAGTGGAAATGCCAATTTGGAAACTTTTTTTTTCAATGATAACCTTTTTACCTTCACTGTTGTCACACACCATCAAAATTCTAAAAGTTCAATACTTTCAGTGAGATGTATGATTTGATTGAATGCCACTTGATTCCTTGATGCATCCTGAATTATTCATATCTAGGTGTGAGCCACAGATAATTTACTTAGAAAATGTGATATTTAAGTTACTTAAAATGTTGTTTTTTCTTTCATGAGAAAAGTGTATATAAGGAAGGAAATGGTTGTATTATGGCATACAGAGAGAGGAAAATGAACATGTTTTTTCTATGTCTATACATATGTATGCATATATAAAAACAATTAATGAATTTGGTTCTAAATATGAAATGAGAAGCTAGGTTATTATATAGATTCAATGAGATACCTTATGTATTTTCATGAGTGCATTGTGTTTTCACTAAATAAGCACTTGGTAAATATTGATATTATTCTTATAATTGCTAGAATTACTTTAAATTGTGCCTCATCCTTCTTTTATAAATGTTCAATTTATAATAAAAAACTTTTAATGGCCCAGAAATTTTAATGGCCTGGCAATAGACCATTACAAAGAGTAATCCTTTCTTGCTGGTAATACATCATGGTAAAAGTCTTTTGATGTTAAAGCTTCTTAAGTCCACATGAAAAAGAAATCGAGGAGGGGTTGAATGAATAACAAGATTTTAATATAATACTAACAGGTAAAAAATGTGCCAATATAAGTAGCTAATTTATTTTTAACTAAATTATAATTTGTTCCAGTGCTCCTTTATGTTTACTATAAACAAAAAACATATCCCAAACTTCTAGCACAGTGTATAACGTATAATAAATAATAGGTGTTAATAAATATTTGTTGAATAAATGGATATAATTCTAAACAATTATGTATAAAACAAATTATATGTCCTTTTGATTAATATGTCATAGTAATTTGAAAATTGACAGTAATTTTAAAAAATGTGATTTTAATATATCTTAAATTGACATTAGTTTATATAAAAAATGGTTAATTTGTACCCAACATAAACTTATGTTATTTGGGAATACTTAGCACTTATACATTAAAGGAACACTGCTGTGATAACAAAATTGTTGTAGAATTGTTAACTAACTGTTTTGTTAAATAGTTAACAAAATCAAGTTACATTATGATGATAGAGAACACAACTTACTCAATTTCATATCACATTATAAACAATACATTCCTCTATGGATGGTTAAAATTATTTTTCTTTGTTTAGCTATTATCTTATTCATTATATTTACCTCACACAGTGTACTGGGTTTTCTGGAGGTGGTATCAAACTGAATCTTAAACAAACGGTAGAATGTAGCCTAACAATTGAGGGTTGGGATGACAAAACCTAGTGAAGAGGTAGAGTGTAGAGTACAAGCGGAAGTGGTAACCAAATGCTCAAATGTGTAAAAATGTGGTGGCATTTAATAGGTTGCATGCAGAGCCAGCTGAGTGTCTCCTTGGTTAACAGCTTGCTCAAAAGTGCGAGGTCTGAGCAACAGTGTCGCTGGTTCAATTTCTGGCCTGAGCTGAGCTGCTGCTGAGCTGCCAACAGGCGTCAGGATGGCTCAGCTAAAAACAAAAATTGCATGCACTTCCTGCTCTTTTAATGTATATGTCTCAGCACCCTTATCCATGGAAAGATGTTTTTTAAAATAATAAAGATGATGTTGTTTTTGCTAAGTCTACAATTCTGTAATTTTTTAAAGTTCTTGTTTTTTAAAAAGAATGTTTACATGTGAAAAATTACATTTTCATCACAGAAATTTAAATACTATAAGGCTTATGGCATGCAAGAGAAGTAGTAATAATACTAGACCAAGCTTTTTATTGTTTGTGTGAAATGATTTTTAATACAAATGGACTGTTCGCATTTATCTGATATTTGCAATCTTTTACTGAACTTCCTTGCTCTTGTAGCCTTACAACCGCTACACCCATAACATGAGTGCATCACAGAGGTAGGAAGAATTCTGGATGATTTCCACATTTTAAAATTCTTGATACATTAAAAAAATATTAAAAACTGCTTCAAAAAACCTTAAAGTTTTTAAAAATAGTATGTGCTTTTCCAGGTTTTACTTGAATGCTAAAAATAGTCCTCCCCCAAAACAAGATTTAACTGCAAAAAATACATCTATCTGAAAAAACAGTTTATAATAACAATACTTGCAGACCACTTTGTCAAGGGTTCATCACATATTTTTTTATTATTTTTAAAAAATAAAAATGATGTATATTTTAAAAATCTTTACTTTTTTATTTTTAAACTTAACACATTTTTAATATTTTATTACATTTACTGGGGTGACATTAGGTAAGAAATTTATATAGGTTTCATATGTACAGTTTTGTAGTACATCATCTGTGTGTTATTATGGCACTGTGTGTTCACCACCCGAAGTCAAGTCTTCTTCCATCACCATATATTTGACCCCCTTTGCCATTTTTTACCAACTGTCAACCCCCTTTCCCTCTGGTAACCACCATACCATCTGTGTTTATGAGTTTTTGTTTGTTTGTTTGTCTCATTCATTTGTTGCTTTCTAGTTTTATATCCCACATATCAGTGAAATCATATGGTTCTTGACTTTTTCCATCTGACTTATTTCACTTAGCATGATATTCTCAAAATCCATGTATGTTGTCTCAAATATGTGATGAACAGTTGACGAAGTTTCCTGTAAAGGTTGTTAATAGAAACTGTCTTTTCAGGTAGATGTATTTTTGGCAGTCAAATCTTGCTTTTATTTTTCCTTCTTTTAGCATTCAAGTAAAACCTAGTAAGGCACATTCTGTTTTAAAAACTCTAAGTTGTTTTTGAAGCAGTTTTCTGCATGTTTTATATTTATATTGTTTGAAGTTATGAGAGTTGCTACAACTTATATTAAAATGTCCTATGAAAAAATATTGAATTGACATAAAATTGTGAATGTTTACATTTTACAAAGAATGCTTAAAAAACAAAAGTACAAAGCCTGTATGTAGAATCCCATATATATATATATATAAATAATATGGTGAATTTACAGTGTGTACCCTCAGAATCTAAGACCTTGTACAAGTAGTTTGCATGTCTACACTTCCCTTGGTCAGCCCTGAAGATCACTTAATGTACTCTATGTTCCTTTATAACAAACAGTGAAAAAATAACTAACTAGAACATTTTAATTATCCAGTTTGATATAATGCTGATAAGTTTATAATGCATTTCCAATCTCTGTGGTTGTTTTCTAAATAGGATATAGCTAAGTACACAGTCTTCTTGAACTTTCTCTTACAAAGTATATACACAAAATTAAAAATTAGGCATTTAAGCTCCTGATTGATATAGAAATGATTTGGGTCATAATCACATATCTAATGAAATAGAAAATTGTAATACAGTGACACATGAAATTCCATCCTTTGCCAATCATTTTAAAACTAAAAGATATCTAAGAATCCTTATGATGTTCCTAAAATTGAATTTCTTTAAAGTTGCAATAGACTCCATTATAGAAAGAAAAATTGGTTAAATTAATATATTTCTAATAGAGCAGAGAGGAAGTGACAAGTCAAATCCATTTCTATGAAAGAGATTTTCATAAAAGAACGACTAGTCTCAAACTAATTGGTTATGATCCAGGAAAGAATGTCATCCTGTGGATGCTATGAAAGATTAAAGCAAAGACTAAATCCTAAGAAAGGAAAACAGGTATGAAATGTAGAATGGAATTTAACTATGAGGCATTAAACCATGTTTTTTCATGAATTAAGTAACTGTTATTTTGGGCTAAATAGTGTCTCCTCCAAATTTATATCTTGAAGATCTAACTCCCAGTACCTCAGAATTTAACTGTATTTGGAGAGAGGGTCTTTAAAGAGGTAATTAAGTTAAAAACGAGGTGATTGAGGTGGATCCTAATCCAATATCACTAATGTCCCTATAAAATCAAGAAATTAAGACAGACAGTGACAGAAGGAGGACCACATAAGGACACAGGGAGGAGATGGCCATCTGCAATTCAGGGAAAGA
>NW_017733325.1:57850-58883 GCF_001890085.2 Hipposideros armiger | reverse complement strand
CCTTACTGACTTTTCTCCTCTTGTTCAATTACTGAAAAGGCAGTATAAGACTTCCTGCCTTTCACATTATGATGGATTTCTCTATTTTAGTTAACTTTTGGCTTATATGTTTGGAAACTCTATTATTGGTTGTACACACATTTAGGATTTCTCTGCCTTTTCATCAAAATGAAATGTTCCTCTTGTCTACAGCAAAATCACGCTGTGTTCAGTGGCCAAAAATCCTAGGTGTAAAATCTGACATTTCAGTCACACTCACTGCATCTCCAAACTCCATCACCATGTGAGTTTTACCTCCTAAATTATCTTGATTCTGTCTACTTCTCTTGAAGTTCATTTCCATCGTCTGGCTTCTTAGCTCCTAACTGGTCTACCCTCATCAGTCTCTCTGCCTTCAGAGTGATGTTTATAAAATAAAAAATCTGACTATCTCAGTTCATAATGCACTTCCATTGTTTTCCATTGCTTTTAATCATCTAAATATTTAATGGGGTCTACCTGGTCCTATATGCATGGCTATTTATCCTTCTGCCTCATCTAGTTGTTCATTCCCCCTTTCTTTGTTCTGCTTAACACACAGTAGCCTTCTCTGTGTTCCTTCTAACCATCAAGTCCCTGGAGTCGTAGGCCTTTCCTTATTCCATTTATTCTTTGGAGAAAAATTGTAACCATTTTTTTAACGTAGAAAACATAACCTACAATTTCAACTCAAAACCCACTTCCTTAAGGACGCTTTCCCTAACTATCCACACCAGAGAACATTCTCCTCTTATATACTCTCTATAGTGCCATGAACCTCTCACTCATAACACTTATCATATTTGCAATTTTATGTTTATGTTGGCATTTGATTAATGTCTATCTATTCTTACTAGACCATAGGCTTTCAAAATAGGGACGGTTCTATTTTGCTTACGAAAGAATATACCTCTTGCCATGGATCTGGCGACTATTTGGTGCCCAAAAATATTTGTTCAATGAACAAACTGAACTAATAAATGAGAAGTGTTCACGAGCATTTCTATACTGATTA
>NW_017733325.1:48191-50380 GCF_001890085.2 Hipposideros armiger | reverse complement strand
TGTCAGCCTCCAGAGCTGTGAGAAAATATAATAAATTTCTGTTGATGAAACCACTTTTGTGATAATCTGTTGTGGTTGCCCTAACAAACTAATACACTAACTAAAAACTTAAAGTATAATTAATGTTTCTGGAACTAATAGATTATAAGTGTTAGGAGAACTCTCCCAAACTGAGTTACTTTGGTAACAAGGTTTTCATTAAAACTATGTCATTAATATACTAAAAACTCTCAAAAAAACTCGATGTTAAATCACCAAAACACAAATATAGAGCTCAAAATGAACAAAATTTGTGGGAATTGAAGCAGCATGAAGCACTAATACTGAATAGTCAGCTATCGAGAGCTTCATTTTAATCTAACTAATGCTCATTCAGTGAATTATAAGGGGTTAACGAAATACTATCTCTGCCTTCAAAGAACTTCTGGTGATGATGATGGTGATAGTAACAGTTTTTGAATACCTATCATGTGTTAAGCATTGTACCAATCATTGTATTATCTCACTTAAAGAGAACAGTATTATTTTCTCTTTATTTTACCAGTGAGGATCAGAGAGTTTTTAATTATCTAAAGTCATGCTATTGGCAATTAAGAATTTGTCCCCAGATTCACTATATTTTTATCAGTAGAGTTTATTCACTTAATAAAGCCAGACCATGAGAAGTTTCCCAAAGGAATATAGGCATATGGCAGGCACATAAATATATATAACAAACTGCATATTGAAGTATATCTGTCACACCAATTTTAGTGTTTATATTTTTTGTCATAGGGAGTATTGATGAAATTGGAAAAACAAACTATTTTATTATGTATGTATTTGTATATATCTACTTATACTTACATAGGTATATTACTTTATAACTTTAATAGTAAAATGTGATATAAATATATACTTAGTCATCCTCATCATTCATTTACATAAGTACAGTATTTCATATGTTATGATACATAAGAGTGTTACATTTTAGTGTTACTATTATGAAAATAATATTTAATCAAAGCTTTAAGTAGTAAATATATGTAGCTATACATATTTGATAACGTATTCAATGTTCCTTTTCAGGAGTTGCCATATTGCAGTCATATTTTAGCTTTTAGTAAAAAACTTTTTTTTAACATAAAATTATCCTTTCATAATTTCTTACAATTTTAAAAATTAGTCTTTTTTGTTTCTTCCCATCCTCCCTCCCTCCCTCCCTCCCTCCCTCCCTTCCTTCCTTCCTTCCTTCCTTCCTTCCTTCCTTCCTTCCTTCCTTCCTACTAAAAGTGCCTTTAGGATTATTTCTACAATGTCTCTTATGACAGTATTGAATTTGTACTTCATGATAGCCAAGTTAAAATATCATGAGAATTCAATCTCACTAATTTACAGGATAAAAAAATATGATTCCTAAAAGGACTCCATTAAATAAGTTTTCTGTAATTAGAATTTGTGAGGGAGAGACTGTAACCAAATTTCACCTTTCTGAGTCTTTCTGACAGGAATATTGGTATTTCTTATGTCAGAAACCATGTATATATTACTGAAAATATTTTAAAAGGAATATTTATAATGTACAACCTATGGAGATGATAAGATTCTGATATAACATATTAATAACAATATTAAAATATAGGTAATATTGAAGATTTACCATGGGAAATATCCTACATTAAGCACTTTATACACATTTTCTCAGTCCTCAGAATAATCTTATTGAATGTATTTTATCACTGGAGTTATCTTAAAAACAGGAAGGAATGGCACATCGTAATTATAGAACAGTCAATAGAAGGTCAAGTAAAATTTTCTAACATACCCAGCGTGGTATGATTTCAGAACCAGAGCTAATAAGCTCACGTAAGGTAGCTTCTAGATTAGATTTCTCTGGATAGGTGTGTAACATAGGACTGTGTTTATTTGGCTGAGTGTTTATCTATTTATTATTTCTTTAAAGAATGCTCCAGGTCAAGCTTTCTTTCCAAGGGGTGGCAACAGAATATTGCAAGAAAGTAGACAGGTCTTTGCAGGAAATCAGGACTTCTTGTGGGTTTGGCTTCTGCTATAATCCTTAGTGGAGAGATCTTCTGTAAAGATGGAGACTGCACAGGTTAGCCACCATAGAGTTCCTCTCTCACAGCAAGGAAGAGGGAAATGGTGGACTGCGAGGTGCTTCTCACCACAGCTTCCTTCTTTCCCCTGAC
>NW_017733325.1:26852-47544 GCF_001890085.2 Hipposideros armiger | reverse complement strand
ATTTTAGTCTGGGCACCTATGGTTGGTGATGGAGTGAGCCTACATTTGGAACACATAAAATACTCTCAAGTTGGTAATGATTATACTGGAGTAGCACATCCGTGTGAAGCCTGCTTTAATTATTCCAGCTCAAACTAAACATTTTTTCTCTGATTTTCTGTAGAATGTAGAGTTTATGAATATTTATTTATTTGTTGGTTATTAATTTTCATTAATTTTCCAAGCATGAGCATTTTTGTTTCTCATTAATGGAAAGCAGTGATCTCTTTTAAAAATATGATAAACATCATAGTGACTACCACTTGTTTATTGCCTCCTTATTACTAGAGTATTGAACCTGTAAAGATTACCTTTGAACTTCACAGCAAGGTACAATAGGTTTAAGCTCAATGAATTTATTTTTTTATCACCTACTTGATGATAGACTTTACGTAAAATGTTTTCACCATTTATATTTACTTCTTCCCTCCATGGGACTATGGATAACTGAGAATTACAGTATTCCCATTTATCAGAGATTAAGAGACAGTAAATGATTTGTCTGAGATCACTTGTTAATAAGCAGTAGCATTCATTCCCAGCACTCCCAACTGGACAGGCCCTGCGTTAGAATGGAGGGGCACCATGCTAGGATGCAGTGGAATATTAAAGAAAACAGATCCTTTAGGTCTCTCCAAATATATCTCATCAGGAGTCTTGTAGCCCCAGAAGATGCCCAGTTTTATGTGCTTTTTCAAAAAGTTAATGTTCCTTCTTTTTATGTGGAATAGTGTTTCACATTAACTGAATTTAGACAATCTATGTTAATGTATTTTAGAGAAAAGAAACTTCCTTTATATGATGCATTTCATGGGCCCTCAATGTTTATACCTTTTGGAAGAGTTTGGAGCTTTTTGGAGTATTTGTGCTTGTGCAGCACATGTGTGTGTGTGTGTGTGTGTGTGTGTGTGTGTGTGTGTGTGTGTGTAGTTCCATTTCAATGTATTTTTAATTTGTATTTTCCTGGGTAGTAATTATTGTGTATTTAAACGTAAATCACTGTAGGTGCTATTGCTATGTGTTATGCGTTTACCCTTTTTGTGTGTAATGGGGGAGGGTCTCTGGCATATTATATCCTCAAATATCTTCCCAAGTATGTTTAAATTAAGAAATAAAATAATAATTGTAAACTAATTTTCAGACACTGCTGATCTTTTAATATCATGCATAAGATTGTCGATTTTACATCCCTAATTTATATTTGTTTCAATGACAAGTTAAATGGTAAAAAATATTACTTATTATACTTTGCCTTATGAATATTTACATAACCATGCTTATTTATAGCAGAATTAAGCAATGCTGCTAGATGTTGATAAATATGAACAACTCATTTTAAGACACTACTGTTCATGTTGGTCTTCAGCATATCTGTGAAGTGCCCCCAAGACTACTATTCTCGGTCTTGCCTCTACCATTCCTGGCTGTGCATAGAAGTGGTCTGAAGCTGTACAGGAAGATCTGAGCCAATACAACTTACCACTCTTCATGATGTCCTTGTCCAGAGACTTATGTGGGATTTAAATAGCCTTCTGGGCGTACAGACTTGGATCAGCGCATTGGTGCTTTCTGTTCTTGCCTGTCCTTAGCTTTGAGAATTTAGTTGGCAGCAGTAATGGTGGGGTAGAGGGAATTTTGGGTGGGCATCTATCTTCCAAATTGTTCCCGTCTTGCACCTTGACTAAAGCTTTTGAAATACACCCACAATTTAAAGATTGTATTCAGGTGCTATGAAAATGATAAGTGAATCCTCTGACTAGAACTTTTAACTTCTAATTAATTTGTTGATTCTGATGGTGGCTGACTAGTGAGGAGAACTTTCAATAACTAAGTATATGAGTTTGATAAATTTTAAAATAAAAGGAGTTGAATTCACTTTTCTTGATTTTTTAAATGGAGTCAGAATTTTTCTCCGTCTTTAGTTTTGCAGGTGTAGTTTTTAATAATTTTCTTATAAATAAAATTTATTCTGGTTACAAAATGCATCCAGAAGATTCTGAGGAAGAAAAATATGAATTTCCTGACATTTCAATGACAAGGTTTCATATTAAATTACACCAATGACAAGGCTTTACATTAAATTTCTTGAACCAAGTGCGAGAAAGCACAATCTTGAGGGGAATTTGATTTGCATGTTGCTGAACTGTTTGATGTCATCATTTGGAGCCCAGCAAAATGCACAATGGGCCACCTGATTTCATATGGCAGAGGCTGAAGTGGGAAATTGAAAAGAAGAATTTCATTCCACTCTAGTTATTTGGTTAAAGTTCACTTAAAAATATGAAATGTCTCATTCAGTTTAATGTATGCAAATGAAGCCTACAGAGGATGACAGAAAACAAATAGCAAAGATTTTCCCAAATGCTGTAACTGAGAGTGAAGCAGTTTTATACCATTTTTGAGGAAGATGCCACAGAATATTGTTGTGGCTGGAGATTGTATGGAAGATCTTTGTAGAGGAGATTAATAATTTAGGATTCAAATTAGCAGGAAGGTGAGTAATTTAGCAAAACAGAGGGCTTTCATCTCTTCTAAATTATTATTTTTTCAAGTTGGGAAACTAATTCAGGACTCTATGCTCCCTGGATGAATAAGTTTGTGTATATAAAGAAATTATCCAGATAATTTAACCTATAGAAGTCCTTTGGCTTGAAACACCCAGATAATGGAAGTTCCCAAAAAATGTTGTCTTTGGCTCTGTTTATTTGAACTATTGCCACATTATCAGCTCATTTATTTCTTTTTACATTTTTTTACTGCATTTTAAGTAGTAGAAGAAAAATGTGGCTGTTCTTTGAAAACTGTAAAGTGTATACAATTTTGGTGGCTATATTTAGTATTGTTGGTATTCTACTCCTAGGTAAATTCTGTGTTTCCGGGGCACATGTGTTACATGTTTCAGTCCAGAACTTTCATTGGCTATTCGGTTTTGTTACTACTTTGTCTTTACTTAGAGTTTTCCCTTCACTTTTTTGTGGGTTTGTTATGCTCTCTGATAGATGTATAATAATGCAGTCTCTGAAGACCCCACTATTTAATGCAAAGATATTTATAAATTGATCTAAAATTTGGCTGAATTTGAATCTCAGGAAGCAATTTAGTCCCTTGATTTTTTGGAGAGATTTATATTTCAAATTATGTTAAATAAAATTTTATTTATTAAAGAAACCTATGCATATAATTTGAAGGTCAAATAATTTAAAAAGGATATTAATAGAACATATGTACATGCAATATTATTTTGTAATAAACCAGCACTTTCCATTAGAGATTCCAACTAATGATTTATGTTTCTTCTCTTATTATTTACCTTTCTGTTTCAAATTATGCATATACTGATATTTCTCAATGTATTAGTTTTAGACATTTATTGATTAACTTTATTTTATAGTAGATAGACATTTAGCTTTCTTTGAGTTCCATGTTTTTTTTCCTTTTCCATTGCACAATGTTTTATTAAATCAATATTCATTGTTTATATCAGTATGATTTTATAGATATTCACTACTGAATCAAATGGCATATATGTTATATAAGTGTATAATATGTATATGCACTTTTTTCTTTTATGTTTTATTTTCCTTGATTTAATAGCTGATCTCTTTTGCATTTGCTTAATTTCCTATGGACATTGTGCTTTACTTGTCCAGGTATTTTAACTGATTTTTAAAATATTAGCAATATAATAGTACACCACTTAAATTCATCCAGGACTCTTATTAGTTCTTTTCTTCTTGCTGGAATGTTCTCAGACTTCTTGGCTCTCTTACCCCAAAAAGGAATGTTTGCTGTCCTTGCCAGAGCTCTCATCTTTGGTATTCTCTTTGTTCCTCTCCTGCAGTGGAGGCGGGGCACATGTCACCAGAGATAGGGCCAGCTTCACAGGCATGCAACTTATGCACAGTCTTTATCTTTATTTATGTCTCTATCTTTTTCAAAAGTGACTTTATTTTGTTAAATCATATTCTCCTTATACTTTTATTAAATGGCACATAGAGAGTAAACATTCGGCATAAATATCTTTATTCCCCATTTGAGTTTGTTTATAAAACTTTATTGTGAAGGCATTTTTTAAATTAAATTTATTGGGGTGACATTGGTTAGTAAAATTATATAGGTTTCAAGTATATGTTTCTATAATACATCATCTATATATCACATTGTGTGTTCACCACCCAGTCATTTCTCCTTCCATCACCATATATTTGACCCCTTTTCCCTCTTCTGTCATCCTCCCTCTCCCCTTACCCTCTGGTAACCACTACACTGTCTGTATCTATGAGTTTTTATTTGTTCATTTTGTTCATTTGTTACTTTCAGTTTTATACCCCATATATGAGTGAAGTCATGTGGTTCTCGACTTTTTTTGTCTGATTTATTTTGCTTAGCCTGATAATCTCAAGATCTATCCATGTTTCGCAAATGGCAGTATGTCATCTTTTCTTATGGCCGAGTAATATTCTGTTGTGTGTATGTACCACACCTTCTTTATCCAGTTACCTATCAAAGGACACTTCAGTTTTTCCATGTCTTGGCCACTGTGAATAATGCTGCAATGAACATAAGTGTGCATATATCTTTTTTTTTTTTAAAGATGGTATTAGGGAATCAGGGGAAGGGGAACAGACAAGTTGCTGTTGTTTTGTTCTTCAGTCCAGCTGTGGAGGATGTTGCCTCACTGGCACCATCATTGCGCTCTTCCTGGGCGAGGCACATCAGTCGCGGGCTTCTGGACGGCCTCTCACTGCAGCTGCTGGCCGCTCACGCTGGCTGCTGGCTACACACGGTAGCCCATGGCAACCCACTGCAGCAGTGGCTGCAGCCTACGCTGTCGCCTGTGACTCACAGCAGCCCAGCTCCAGGTTGAGCTGTTGTTCAGCATCTTAGCTGTGGAGGGCAGTGTCACTGGCCCTCATATGTGGGATCTGAATCGGGGCCCTCTGGCGTCCCAAGCCAGTTCTTAACCATCACGCCACTCGGCCGGCCCTGCATATATCTTTATGGATAAATGTTTTCAAATTTGGGGGGAGGGTAGATACCCAGAAAAGGGAAAACAGTAATCTCCATACTGTTTTCCACAGTGGCTGTATGAATGGGACTATACCAAACTAAAAAGCTTCTGCAAAACAAAAGAAACTATCAAAAAAACCAAAAGGAAACCAGTTGAATGGGAGAAGACATTTGCAAACAACACCTCCCATAAGGGGCTAATATCTGAAATATATAGGACACATACAACTCAACAACAAAAAAACACATAATCTAAATTAAAAAAGGGCAAAGGACCTGAACAGGTATTTCTCCCAATAAGACATAGAAAAGGCCAACATATATATGATAAAATGCTCAACTTCACTAGCTAGAAGGGAAATGCATATCAAAACCACAATGAGATACCACCTCACATGTGTTAGAATGGCTATTATCAAGACAAATAATAACAAGTGTTGCAGAGGCTGTGGAGAAAAAGGAACCCTCATACACTGCTGGTGAAGGCATTTTTATACTGTCTTCTAGTCTTTACTGTTGTTATTGCCAGGTATGATATCATTCCATTTTCAATCTTAACATTCTGAATATATTTTTTCACTGAGAGATTGAGAATTTTGTCTTTGTCCTTGGTTTTTCACATATTTTCCCTTTTTCTACTACTCAGTAAGCCTTTGTGTTTACAGACCTGAGTTTTAGTTGTGAAAAATTTGCTTGTATTATACATTTAAAATATTTTTATCTCATTTCTTCCTTTCCTGTTAATTATGCTATGTGACTGTTGGACTTGCTGGAATATTCTTCTAATTTTTTTTTTTGTCTCCTGAACCTATCCTCCATTGTTTCATCATTAATTTCTTACTGAGTAATTCAAATTTGTTTTCAATGTTTTTATTGAATTTATAAATCCAGTTATAATATTTTAATTTGTAAGAGCTCATTGTTTTGCTGAATATTTATTTTTATAGTATCATATTCTTTTATTTATGTAATATCATAGCTTTGATAGTTATTAATTATAGTTTCATTACATGAGAATATCTTCCTCTTTTCTCTGTATGATTTTTTTCCCCCCTCTGGGTTAATTTTTATTTTTTTGCTTTGGTTTTCTTCTTTCTTCTATGTAATAAGCTCTCTCAAATGGCTGCTGATTTTTAGATGTCCATTCACATTTAACAGTGAGGCATGAAATAGCTGCTTAGACTCTGTGTTCATAGTCATGTTTGCCAATACCTGGAGGTCTTTGCTCTTTGACTACTCTTCTCCAGAAAATAGACACCTAGTCATCCCTGCATAATTTTGAGGCTCAATGCAAACTGGAAATGCAGAGCCCCTTTTTGAAAAAATTAAGAATCTCAAGACAGCAACAGCAGAGCATTAAATTAAGAGTGTGATCCTTTTAAGCATATGGTCCCACAACACAGCAGAAATTGCAAACCCATGAAGCTGGCTCTATCTCTAGTAGATATTTGCCTGTGCACCAATGTTCTGGGAACTGCAGTTCTCTGCAGTGAACTGATCTTGGCTGTTTAGACTTCAATTAATATCCCGTTTTTCAGCCCTGTGCCTCACTCAGACCCTCCATTTTTCCTTTACTTCCATTTTAAAGCCCATCTCCAATTTCTACCGAGAATAAGGAATGCATTTCCTGTGAGTGGAGTGGTGTGTTTTCCAGCAGAGCGGTCAGGGGCTGGCTCCATGGTGTTCATCCTCTCTGTGTACAGACTTCTAAGCCACCATCCCCATTTCAGCCTATATTTTATATATTTACTCTGAAAACTTTAAGTCCAAAGTCCCATGCATTTTTTCTTTGTAATTTCTCCCTTTTAAGGACTTAATTGTAGATTTACCCAGTCTCCTAACTAAAATTCATCCCATTCTTCTATCTTCTTTCCATCTTCCAAAGATTTGTTGGAATCGCTTGTCTGTGGTTACCATCTCTCCTATTCTCTTTGTTCTTGTGATTTTATACCTTGTTTTGGTCCTTGGTCTCATTTACTGTGGTGTAGTGTAGAAGAGGGGGGTCCTTCATATGTCCAACCTGTCATAACTGAGTCATAATCTTCAGAATATTATTTTAATATTTTAAATAAATACATTAAAAGTAAGGAAACTCCTTATCTTATTTCTAATCCATTTAAGGTAACATGATATATATTAAAAGTAAAACAATAATTAAAATAGGTAAACTTTATTGATTTTTTTCTTATTTTGAAAAACAAGGTGGAAATTGGAGAGAATAAGAATTTAAGATTGAGGAGGCGTATTAAAAATAGATTGAAATAAATATGTTTTTAACCACCTCTTACAACAACATGAAAGCTCTGCTTCCAAGTTCTCACACAAAATATTATAAATTTTGCCTCCTCTTAATGAAGAGAGTGAATGAGTCCTTTAGCTGACTACCTTGACTTCCTAATTTTCATTAGTCATTAAATATTTATTGATATTGTGGTTAATGAGAAAATGAGATGCAATCAAAACTTTTTCCAAATTTAAGAATGGAAGAGAATCACAGTCTGTAAAAATGGAATTGTTTTTAAATGAACACTTTCCTTTTTTGATGGTTTGCTTCTCTAAGTCTCACTAAGATCAACTTTATTCTTATATTATTCAGCAGAAATAGCATTATGTCCTGATTTTAAAAAATATATTCCTGTAAAGAGATAAATTATTTTTTTCTAAATATCTACCTTACAACCTTTATCAAATTCCTATCACATTGCTGTAAAATATTCCAATCAAGGGATCTTTTGAAAATCACTTGGAAACGTGTCACTTGGAACTTTTTGCTTAACACTCAGGAATGAAAAAGGACATTGAGTGGATGCAAGTACAATATCTTGTTGGAGACAGGGTGATGAACATAGAGTGAAACATTGTACGTACATGCATCTCTTGTGTCAGGGGTTTCCGTGGCATAAAGTAAACAGGTTATTATGTAGAGATAAATAAAACAAAGCCTTAACTCGTTTCAAATCTGCTCATAACAACCAGGAGAAATATATCATTCTGATGTCTAGCATGTCTTTCTTTCAACACCATTCTTCTAATGATCATTACCCTTTAGAGTCCAGCGGTTCTCAACCTTTCACAGGGGTCGCATAAGACCATTGGAAAACACATATTTTTGATGGTCTTAGGAACTGAGACACCGCTCCTCTATCCATCTCCAGGCCCACATGCAGATATGCCCACATATGAGTACCCGGTGAACCCTGTGAAAGGGTTGTTCGACCCCCAAAGGGGTCACGACCCACAGGTTGAGAACCGCTGCTTTAGACAAATAATAGGCATTTGTTTCAATGAACACCTACATTGCTCCATTGTTGGTGTCTTTGGATGTTAGCATAAAGTCATAGCATGGTATGAGGGGCACCAGCAGAAAGTAAAATCAGGAAGACTTGGGTCTTGAGTCCTGGCTTACCCCTTACTAGCAAAGAAATATTGGGTAAGTAATAAATTCAGCCTAAGCCAAAAGTTTTCAAAATTGTCTGCATATTGGAATTACCTAGGAGAATGTATATGTATATATATATATATATATATATATATATATATATATATATATATATATATATATATATATCATCATCATTAGTATGCATTCCAGGTCAAATAAATGATAACCTCTGGGATTGGGGCCTGGACTCACAGAGCTCCCTTGATGATCCTAACATGTAGCAAGGGTTGAGAACTGTTGCCTCTAAACCTCATCCTCCTTGTCTTTAAAATGGGTGTAATAATAGCACCAGTATTGTAGGGTTATTTTAGGAATTAAAGGAAGAAACTGCATGTATATAACATAGCACATTGTTGGAATGTTATAAATAATTCACATCTCCCACTCTCTGGCTAACCTATAAATACAAATAAAGAAATTGTATCCATCTTGTTCACTGTTTCATGCATGGCACATAGAAAGTACTTTTTGTGGGTTCAACAAATAACTTACTCTGTCTTCGAGAGGCATTGTAGTGTTGACTTTTGCTCTGCCTCAGAGACCCTTATAAAAGAAAGAAACAAACACAAGTATTGACTAAGTTTTGCTGCAGAATCACCTCTTGCCTAAATGATTTGTCCTAGTTATTATGTCTTTCCAGCTAATACACAACCTCACCCTAACATATACCTGTATCTGTCCTCCATTTTACCTATAGAACTTTCCTTTTATAATTCTTTCCCCTCCTCTCTTTTCCTCCTTTCTTCTTCCCACCCTCCCTCCTTTCCTCTCATTGTTCCTTTCTTCTTTCCTTTTTTCCCCCTCCCCCTATTTCTTCTCCTTTTCTTTTACCCTTTTCCTCTTATCCACCCCCCCATCTCTCTCTTTCTGTCTTTATCATGGATAATCTTTTCTAAAACTTTTGGTGCCAGGATAAATAGCTCTCCTCTTAAACTTGCCTGACAGCTTCCCGTCTGCTCTACTTACCGCAGTCATTGTGAATTTCTCCTGTGAGTAGCAATACCCTCCTTCCTTGTACTTAACTGCTACAGAACAATAATTGACTACTCAGCCTTGCAAATGAAAAAAAATTCCAGGTCATAGCGCCATCGTTCACATTGTTGTTTTCCCATAGAACCAATGTTAACATTATTCATTCAATAGTGTTTATGCATTCATTCCACAAATATATTTTGGGTCATTATCATGTGTCAGGACTTTTATTGATACTAAACAGAACAGACATACATCTGGCCTCTGAGAAGGACACAGCCTGTGGAAGCTTCGACAAATGAGCAGATTATTATTGTACAGTATGATATGTGCTGCAGGGGAAATGCTAAGTGCCCTCCTTAGACACTGTGGAGTGCACATGGCCAGGATCTTCACTCAGTATTGGCCACATGGGAGGCAGGGCCAACCATTATGCCATCTGAACTATGGTTTAAAGAAGGAAGGTAAGAGTTAGCTTTGTGAGGAGTAAAGGGTAAGGGAGGTGAGATATGGCTAGGCATTCTATAGTGTGAGGCGATTGGTGAAAGATGAGTATGGAGAATTTAGCGGAAGCCTGGTGTTAAGGAGCTTAGGCTTTATCCTTGGGACAGAGGACAGTCCTTAAAAATGGCTTAAATAACTTGCATAATGCATGATGAGATTTCCTTAAAACATCATATTTTCCTGTCAGTGTGAGGGCAACTGAAAATATTTAAGGAAAATACAGATATACCATTTTTTAAGCCAGCCAAAAATAATCTCACTTTTAATATTTATTATAATAGGAAACATTTATTGAGTACCTACTATATGCCAGACATTTTGCTGAGAATCATAGAAATAGTAGCCATCATATAAGGAAGATACTATTATTATAGAATTGTTAGTATTAGTATTATTTAAGAGATAGTAACTAGCAGTAGTTAACTGCACAGACATAGAAACCATGCCACCTGAGGTCAAAGCTTCGCTGTACCACTTATTTTCTGTGTGACTTTGGACAAATCACTTGATACACATAAATACACTTACACAAATTTGACATTACTTTTGTGGCATTTCAGGGTTTCTTCAACCCATACCTGTCCCTTCTTTGTTCAATGGATTTCAATTGAAAAGAGGTAGTAAATAATAGCAAGAGAAATGGATGTTCAACCCGAGTGAAATTGAACTCTATATCTCCATCAAAGAAATAAACATTAAACAAAAAAAGTAGATGAAATATCTTGCCTACAAGCAGAGACTATGGAATTTGGAGCAGGTGAAAGCAGGATGGCCTCGGAGGAAGGGGACGTGAGTCAATGATTCCCTGGTGCCCTTTGTGTGAAGGGGGACTTAATTTTTATTATAAAACAAATTCATAGAAGGTGCATGTGCCATTTTGGAATATGCTCTTTATGGTTTCTCAACTGTAAGACCTTGGGCAGGTGAATAAATCTTTCTTGGCTTACTTTTCCTACTCCAAATCTAGATAATGTTGAATTCATGAGATTCTGTAAAGATTAAATGAGCTAATAAATATAAGTAACTTAAGTAGTGCTGGTACACAATGCCACCATATATGTTATCTATTATTATTATTGTTGTTCTTCTTATTATTAAAACATCCTTTGGATTGTGTGTGTTGACATGTTTGTTTAACAGTAAGTTGCATGTAGTTCTAATCTTAAGCCTTTAAAACGTTAGGGCCATAGGCGGTTGTGTGCTGTCTTTCCTTGCTGAGCTGTGTTTATTGTCTGCCTTGCTGTCAAGGAAAGCTTCTAAACTGTTTGGACTAGTGCTCAGGAGAAGGAGCTAGCCAGGACAAGCAGCAACTGCAGTGGCTATCCCTTCTCTGTGGAAGGTGGCGGTCAAAAATAGATGTTTCCGGCACAGTGTAGGTTCAGTGTGAGAATGAGCTTCCTGCAGGAATACTGAAGGCAGTGCTCATGGAAGATCATTCATGTTCTCCTGTTACCTAATATAAAATGTGAAATGAATAGCGGTTGTTTTTATTAGTTTGTTTTTGTGTTTTCCTGGGGAAGGAAAGATGTCTATGTGCTATGATTAGGATATGACAAAAAGTTTAGGCATTTTTCAGATAATTGTGAAGTGTTCTTGTGAAGGAAAGATTTCGGCTGCACACTGAATGCCCTTGGGGAAAGGTGAAAGAATAAAATGCCTTAGAGATTGAGATACATGGCTGGATAATGTAGAGAGAGGTTCTTTGAGTTGAAACATGGGGTGAGGGCTGGGAAGGCTTTTGTACCTGTGCTTGTCTGGTTGCTGAATTTAGAACAAGTTTTTTGCAGGGCAGAAATTTCTGTGGTAGCATAAGTTTTTTAGCACCCAGCAGAGAAAGAATAAAACAACTTGCCATTTTATGAGATTATATTTTTTCCCCAGTATTGTGGCTTGTACTAGAAATAAGTGACACAAAACCAAAGATCAAACACAGGCTTACTTTGAGCAGCTCATGGCTAGGAAAATAGTAGCCAACTTCAACATGCAAGAGCATTAGACATTTAGAGGTGATTTGGCACAATTGTAGCCCTGGAAAAAGACAGCTGGGATCAGAAAATTATGAGTTTCAAGTTGGGGTGGAGTGAGGTGACACTCCGTAGGACTCAGGAAGTTACCACTAGTGTTGACCATTCTCTTCCAGTATAGACAAGAATGAGCAACTTCCCCAGAGTCCTCCCAACCAAGAAATCTCTTCCTATTGTAAAAAGTTGTGAACATCCACAGAGTGATGGTGTTGGGAAGTTGGCAAGGGCTGCAGACCAAAGTCAGTGGAACTCCAGGGATTGAGACTGAACACTGACTTTGAGCTGTGTCACAGAAGTTTAAAGCACTTGTAAGTTGGTTGAAGACTCAGTAAAAATGTATGAGCAATAATTATGGGAAATTAATGCACAGTGGTACTGGGTAGTGAATAACAAGTCACTCCCACTTCTAGCCATTAGAGTGGCACTTGATCTGTGACCCTGTGCAATAACTTACAAAATTACAGTACTTTTTACTGATTATAAACAGACTCTAGTAATCTGGGGAATAGTGTGCTGAGGCTGGATTTTTGCAGAAGAGACTGGAAACTACTCAATAATGCCACTTCTACAAAAGTGTGTCCAGAATTGAAAGGCATGATCGAGTAAATGCTCTATTTGAGATCAACTAAAATTTGTTTTTCATGCTGCATCCTATTGTTGCCAGTAGGATTATGGGTAATAGTATCTTTCCATATTTGCAAAAAGAGCCCAGTTTAAAATACCAGGAAGTGTTTTAAACAGTTTTCTGAGACATTTAAGGCAGGTTTGGTTTTGATAATTCCTGAGCCCCTAAGCATTTTTAAAAGGGTAGTTACAAGACAGAAATATTTTTCTGTTTTTATAAGATAGACATGTTCTACTTAAAAAGGAAATGGTGTTCAATAAATTAAAAATAACCCAGAACTTTTGAGAGTGCTATAGAATAATTGCTTTATCTGAGATCATTTTTTCTAAAGAGAGCATAATAAAGAACTCTTAATTAATGCCATTAGCTTGTAGCCTGGCTTATATTATGGGTCACTGAGTATAGGAATACATAATAAATCTTGTAAAATTGGGATGCATGCGGATAATAGCACACTGAAGACACAGACTCTTGATCACTCCAAGAGCGATCACTGCATCATCACAAGTCCAAGGTGCTCTGGGCTGACTTTGCAGTATGAATAGTTTCAGTTTTAGGTTTAAAGAGTAGGTGTAGCCTGATAACCATCAAAGAAGAAGAGACCTCTCTTCAGAACCCCATACACATGTGCAGAACTGAATATAGAGTATGATCCTCAAAATTAACATGCACAACACTGAATTTTTGATATTAACTCCCAAAATGGCTCCTCCCACATCTTCTTCCTGTCTAGAAATGGCAACTCTGTCCTATTTGCTCAGGTCAAAACTTTAGATTGATTCTTGACTCCTTAGTTCTCTTTCTCATACCCCTTCCATTAGCAAAACCTATTGAATCTTCTTATTACCCGAGGATTTCCCTGATCCACACCACAACCACATTAAGCCCGAGTGACTCCGGTACCTTTATCCGTGGTCGCCCTTGATCCATCCTTGTCCCAGTGGTATTCATTAGGACCTTTTTCTAATGTCACATCTCTCACCCTAGCCATATAATACGAATCTACTTTTCTCCCCACTGAAACTGATGTGTTGGTCATGTGACTTTCTTGGCCAGTGAATGTATAAGAATTGATGTGTAGCCTGAATGGCAGTAGCTTTAAGAAGCAGTGTGACTGATGGAGCTGCCATAATCCATCCTCTGGTGTTCCCATTATGAGCTCAACTTCCTTACAACTCTAGGTAGATATGTAGGGTAACAGAAAATTCAATTTTGTTGCTTTAAGCCACTGAGTCTTTCACCTTGGTGACCAGCTTAACTTTGCCTATCCTACTGATAAAGATATTATTCCAGGAGATGCAAGAACAAAATCCCAAAATACATGACAGTGGTTATGGACGTGGGAGTTAGGTGTCAATGAAATATTATTGGAGGCTGGATGGATGATGATTCACATTATGTAGTGGTAAAATTTGAATCTGCGGTAACATGAAAAACAAATGTTGTACCCATTGGGCTTGTAGCTTCACACAAGAGAATGAGCAACAACATCAATAAGTTGAATTTTTTCACTTTTGACTTCATTTGGACATGCTACAATACAGAAGAGATAAAAGAATTGGTTGGTTTGCAAGAAGGAATGAAAGGAATTAAAGAGAGTTCAGAGATGTGGTGACTTGCAGAATAAAGATGCAACCGAGTTTCATTTCCGTGCAGTAAAAATAAAACTGTGAAGGCCTTTAAAAACAAAGACTAATTAAAATTCAGCCTAGCAGCAGCAAGGGCGAAAACAAAAGTGTGGCATCAGACACATTTAAAAATCTCTGAATGAATTAATGCTTCACTCAGTAAATCTTTTCAGTTGAACCAGAGGCCTAGAGAAGAATACTGGGGATGTGCCTCATATGGGTATATGTCAAGTTTATACTCACAGTTATTGGGTTGTCAGAAAAGTCATGACGCATTTTTGCAATGAGAAACAGAAAAGTAAGTCATGACTTTTCTGACAACCCAATAGTAATTAGGGTAAGCTAAGTTATGCTACAGCGATAAACATCCTAAGAACCTCAGAGATTTATAACCATACAGCTAGTTCTCATTTTTGTTCCACATCTATCTTATTGGCCAAAAAGTGGATTATGTTCATTGCAGATACTCAGAGACCCAAGCCAATGGACTTGCTTCCATAACGAGAGTATAAAGACAAAGGCATGACAAACTATTCTTTGGCTCTTCAGAATTCTGCCTCTGAGTGACACCATCACTTACACACACATTCCACTGGCCCATGCGAATCTCACGACCCTAACTGCATTCAGTTGGGTAAATAACTTCAATACTAAAGTTTTTGGAAAGAGACCAGACTTTTTTTGATACTCTGACTGACCAACATTCTTCCCTCATAGTCACAAATATTTGGTTCACTCCCTTCCCCACATACAACATACCTTCATACCTTCCCCAAGAGGGAAAACTTGAAAGTTCTGTCCAATAATGTTATCATATTTTAAAACACAAGATCTAATGAGTGTATCTTTATAAGTTGAGATGTGCTAATTCTTGTTCTAGAGATATAAGAAATTAAACACACACACACACACACACACACACACAGAGTTATGTGATCTACTCCTGCGGACCCCCCCTCCATCTCTGTTGGATTCACAGAAGAGGAATGGAATGACTAAATAAACATACCTATTCAGAAAAGGGAAGATGGGGGAGGGCACCTAAAAACCAATGAACCATAGAAATTCTGCACTCCTACCCCACTGAATGGCCATTTTAAGGGGTTTCCCTTTGAGAGTAGTTCTCCAGCCTGCACCAGCCTGCAGTTCTCAGGGGTCCTTGGCTCTGACCTCTGTACATTATCCTTGCTGGATAAAGCTAAAAAGGATATAAGAAAATGTCACCCCATGAGACCTGAGCAGCTGGCTAAGCCTTCTTTATCTCTAGAAGGTTTGGGGCCTAGGGACTATTTTACATCTTTAATAGTCACACTTTCACAACCTGGTGGGCCTTTTGATAATTCTCTCAAAGCTATATACCTCCTGTGTTTATTTATTTTAAGTTATCTCCATGTGCCAATAATGTTACTCACCGTTCTTTTGAAGATATGCCCTTCTCTGTGGATTTATTGGATTGTCGGAAAAGTCATGACACATCTTTGCAGTGAAAAACATAGAAAAATACGTCATGACTTTTCCAACAACCCAATAAATACACCAGCACCTCCAAAAACAATGCATGTTGATTTTTTCTCTTCTAGTTTTCATTCATTCAATATTTATTGAGTAACTGCTCTAAGTCAGATAGTATAGATTCTAGTGTGTGTGACAGTATGTGGGGAGCAGGGGGTGGTATATCAGTAAATATTCAATATAGTAGTGAGTGGTAAGTGTTTTGGAGGAAAGGGAAGCAGATGAAGATGGAAATGTAAGAGCAAGTTTTATTGCTTTATTTTATAAATGGGGTCAGGAAAGTATTACTGATTAGGTGATACTTGAGTGCATATGAAGGAGTTGAGAGAGAAAGCCATGTGTACAATTGGAATGAGAGTGTTCTAGGCAGAAGGAATAGTGAAGGCTAAGTGTGAATGTGCTTACCATGCTCTAAGAAAGGCAAGATCACAAATGTGAGGCTACAGTACAAAGACCGACATGAAGGGTGGAAGGAAATTAGGTCAGAATGTGAGAAGGAACAAAGTTTACATTAGGACTGTCTTTTACTCTGAGCCATTGGAGAGGTTCTTGAAGAGGAGTGAATGATATGACATGTTTGAAAATGATCCTTCTGGATTCTGCCTTGAGAGCCGAAATTGCATTTATAGAATAGATAATATAATTTGTTTGGAAGAATCTACGGGCTTTGAAGGAATGCAAGAAAAACCTCATTAGGGGTCTAGTAATCTAGAGAAGGTAGGAATGAACTAATACTTCATGTACTATAGTTGACTATTCTCCATTAAAACATGTGGAAATAATTATTTCTCAATTGGTAATAAACATAAAAGCAGACAATTTTCCCATCTTCATCCACTGCCCTTGAGAGAACTGAGAGAGTGAACAGGCGTTATATGAATTAACATGCCTTTGTCTGCTCCTGCTGGCCAGCCACTGAGGTGCTGAACTGGAAGCTTAGAAGAGGAGCTATAGTTAAGAATTTAGGAACAATTAGGACTATGTCACTTGTTGATTGCGAGGATTATGAATGACCTATCTATAAACTTCAGTTTTTATACCAAAAGGCTTCTATAAATACGTATAAAGAATATATGTATGAGGTGCTTTTTCTAAGTGGATTGATAAAAACTTTCTCCAACAAGTAGTTTACTATGGTAAATAGGATCATAAGGGACATAGTATGTTGCCTCTTTAGTGGACCAAAACTTTAGTCATGATTTGTCAGACTTGAGATGTATGGATATTGATTTTCTATCCTCTCGAGTTTCTGAGATCACTAATTACGTGGCTGGCACAAGGATTGAATGACTGTGGATGATAGAATCACAGTCTCTCCCAAAAGAGAAAGATAAGCCTCAGGTCCACTCCTAACATTCCTGGGGCTCATGGCAAGAGTAAAAATGGAGGCCCAAGTAATGGTATATTGATATATAAATTTATAAGTCAAGCAAACAGGCTGTTAAGTAAAAAATGCTCTAAACCCTCTTATTTTGACAAATATACTTTCTTAGTGACCTGGAAGGGTGGAATTCAATTTAGAATATAGGATTCTTAGACGCCACTGAGTTCCACACTAGATGTAGTCATGACCCACATTTTGCCCCCTTGTCTTTTCATGTCTAGTTCCATATTGTACAGGGAAGGCCATGTTGTGTATTTATACGGATAATTTAGCTTATCACCTGAGCTCTGTATTCAAACCTTATGAACCTCTGATCTCTTGGCTATTCCTTGGGCCTAGGGATTCACATATATCTTTGAGATAAACGATCCAGGAGAGAGGCCAAAACAGGTCCTAGAAACAAGGTTTGAGTTCTTTGTGCAAATAATTCTGAGACCTTTTGTATGCATGGTCTGCAAGCAGGAATACCTTCTTAGAGTAGATACATCTCTTGATCTTGTAACTCTTTTCCCATGGGGGAGCGGGAAGGAATTGGTAAGTGCCTCCTCTTGGTCTAGAATCTAAGGGCAATGTCTACTAGTAAAGTTAATATGCAGAGGCTTCTCCACAGGGTATACCAATAAGACCTGTGTGTTTATAATCCTGGATCCCTACTGAGCATAGAGATCAATGGGAGTATTCAGAGCTACACATAGTAGTGGAAAGCAAAAATTGAACCTTAAGATGGTAGTGCAAACTTTAACTAAAGACAAATAAGTCTTCTTTAGGAAAGTTAGGACTTCTAGTTAATTAATGGAGTAGTTTATAAAGTAATTTGGAACCTCATAAATATGCAATTAAAGCAATTTTTGTTGGTTCAGAAAATATTCCATCTGTAATGACTTTTGATCCTTAGGGAGGGAATGGAGGCTATCATTAACTAGGGTGTGGCTTTGCTGGCCCATGATGGCAGCACATGGTCAGAAAAGAGTGTTGGTTATACAAAAATATTCAGTGTAAAATGCTGCACACCATGTGTTTTTTTATCTACATATAATGCAGATCAGACTATAAACCTCCGGAATTGGTGTGCATTAACTTCTGTTCATTAAAACCAGACATTCTGATGCTGGGTAATTCACTGGTGTTAAAAACTCATTTTATTCTCTGTATGCCTGAAATCCTCCAAAGTAGTATGGTTATTATGGGAAAAGTGTTCTTTATAAAAATATAGTCTGACCCAGGAAATGTTGACTATTGATTACTATGAGAAACATTTAAAAATGTTTTGGACCATCCTCATTCATATTCAAAGGATCATCCAACAGAAAGGAATCACAAAACTTTGTTAAACGTGCAAGGAAGTCCCTTCTCAAAATAAAATAGGCAGTGAAATTATTGAGTTGCTTAATCCAGCAATTCTCAAATTTTGGGTGTCAGGACCCCTTATACTCTTGAAAATTATTGAGGACCCCAGAGAGATATGTTTATGTGAATTATATTGATTGATATGTACTACATTAGAAATTAAAATAGATACTTTAAAATATGTAATTATTTCAATATCATTAATGCATATATTCAGTTTTTTTATAAGATGTAACTATGTTTTCAAAAACATAGAAACTTGAATTATTTTGCTTTTTTTTCTATTGTTTTTGATGTTTGGCTTAAGAAAAGATGTTGGGTTTTTAAATGTATTGCTGTTTTCATTTTATTACATATCACATCTCATGTAACCTCTGAAAAATACCACTGGGAAAACATGGAAGTAAAAAAGTGAATAACCTCTTAGTATTTTTATAAAAAAGAGTTTTGATCTTGTGGTCCCCCAAAAGGTTCTCAGGTAGCCTCAGAGGTCCCAGATCACATTTAGAGAACCACTGTCCCAGTTTTTATTCATTTGATGCCTCGAAAGCTGCACTGCCCAATAATAGCCATGTGTGGCTATTTAAGGGCAAATTAATTAGAATTAAATAAAGTTAAATTTATTCAATTATTTGAAGAGAAGAGGGCAAACTACCTACAATTTGATCAGGCAAAACAGCAAAGTGTTAAAGTCATGAGAGGATGTGTAAGAACAGTACTTTCCAGAAACCTCTGTGAGCTAGACATGGTCGGGAATATCCTGGCATTTGAAGAAGTTGTATCTTAGGCCCTTCAGATACTCTGGTGATCGGGATGGTCTTTCTGAGCCTAAGCTAAGGTATTTCCTGGTGTGCACTTTTTGGCTTGAAAATACCTGGGAATAACCCTTTTTAATACCTTCCCCTGGCTGTCAGGAATGCTTAAAAGGATTCTATGAGACTTACCACTCAGAGATGAAACACTTGAAGTGCACTGTCTGGTTTAGGTAATACATTGGCAACAACTACTTTATTTCAAAGAAAAATCCATCAATTAACAACTGAACATGACAGATAAAGTGACAGTGTTTCTCTGTTCAAAAGAGGTAGCTAAAGAAAAGTGAACACTGGGTATCTGAAGAGGAAAAATCATCCCTGGGGAAGAAAAAAAAGAGCCTCCTGAGAATGCAAAAGGCTCACAAAATAGATGTGTCAGATCCTTTAAGACTTTGATGAAAGACACAGTGCTTGATGTTAGAGAGACTCTGGGCCCAAACAATTCTTCACTTTAGATGAATTCTAAGCCCAACTAAAGAGAGAGAGAAAGAGAGATTATCAGAATAGGAAAAATGGACCAAGATTTGGACATCAATGCAATAAAGAATAATTTTACCTAATTCATAATTTGCTTAAGATAAGGCTTACCTACATCCACATCACTTTTGAAATGCCAAAAACCAGGCATTGAGACATTTTTGTATTGTGAATCTGTGTAGGAATGCTATTGAATGCAATATATCATAGCAAGACCAGCATAAATGTTAATTTGTTCTCAGAAGATGTGTCCCAAAATTTTAATCCAATTTAACCAACATTTACTGTACACCTTCTGTGTACAGCAATATGTAGGTGGTAGTGGAAATGCAGTGATAAAAGACAAAGAACTTACCTTTATAGAACTTCTAGTCAAATAGGGAAGCTATAAAATGGAGGCAATGCACATGTATTTGAGTGGGTAATGTGTTTATTTCTAGAGCTGTATGGTTTTGTAATCAGCAGACACCTAAACATAAAATTAATTGAAGTAGAAATCTTTCCAATTAATTTTTAGTCTCTTTTCCAATCTTCATATTTCAGAAAACATACCGTATTATTAAGCATTTCCTTGGTTGTTATTTTTCATTAAAACAATGATGACAAGAGTTATTGTTTTGAGAGGTTTATTTATTTTTTTTTTATTTTTTCTATGATGAATAGGGAAATTTTATAGCATTGATTTCTTGAAGTTCCAGTCTGTGGTAAGCAACTTCCAATACACCCAATTGATTATTTTCTCCTAGTATTCACACCACTGTGTAGTCTCTACCAACTTTGTTTTTTTTTTTTTTTAAGATTTTTATTGGGTAATTGGGGGGATGGGAATAGTGCTGGGGAATTGGGGGAAGGGGAACAGACAAGTTGCTGTCCTTTTGTTCTTCAGTCTAGTTGTGGAGGACGTTGCTTCACT
>NW_017733325.1:13904-26443 GCF_001890085.2 Hipposideros armiger | reverse complement strand
CCTCTGGCATCCCAAGCGAGTTCTTAACCATCGCGCCACTCGGCCGGCCCTCTACCAACTTTAAATAGTGCTGGGCTGTGTAACTAATAGAATATTGAAGAAATAAAAAAGAGTGACTTGAGTCAAGGTTGAAATAGCCATTGCCCTGTTCTGTCATGGACCACTGACTCTAGAGAAAGCCATCAGCTGTATTGTAGAAGCAAGCAACCCAGCAGAAATGTAGTGACTAATGTGTCTTGAGGATCACCAGCATCAACTTACCAGTCATTTTAGTGAGCCATCTTGAAAATGGGTCCTCCAGCCCCAATTATGTTTCATATGACAGTAGTCCAGGCTAATATCTTGACTACAACCTGTTAAAAACAAGACAACAAGCCCCAAATGGAGTCACTATGTCGTGAAACAGAGACCTACTTACACTTCCAGTTCCCCAGGAAATGGAATCTTAAACCAGTCAATTGGGGGTTACTTCATCAGCCTTACTTAAGTGATCTTCCTGATAGACACCTGCCATGCATCAAAGGATAGTAACCTTACAACAGTCAACCCCCTCTTTGCTTAGTATAACTTCCTCATTCCTGCTTCCTTCTGCCTGCGTTTTTCATTTTTTGCAGCTATTCGGAGGTCCTATCTATTTGCTAGATAGGATGCTGCCCAATTCGAACAATTTTTGCTCAAATAAACTTCATATTTTTAAAATGCATCAGTTTATCTTTTAGCAGTTCTGGTGTCAGAGGAGGGAACCGAAGGAGCCCCGAACAATTCCCACAAGCTACGAACAATGAGGTGTAAGTACCAGTTGAGCCCCTTGAGCTCACTGCTTTTTTCTGCCTCTGGACTCTTGGGTAAGTGCCTTTAGGATCCTAGCTTTATAGCTTTCGTTTTAGGAGATTTCAGTCTTTATTTGAGCATTTCTTTTTCCAGGTGGGGTCTGGAAACTGGCCGGAGTCAGACTGAATTCGACTTAGAAACTGAACTTGGTTTCGGCTCGGACTAGGTCCGAATTGGAAACCAAACTGGGTCCAATTTAAAATCCAGAACTGGGTCTGAGGACAGACTAGGCCCAACTTAGAAAGCAGACTAGGTCTGGACCAGACTGAGTCCAATTTAAGAACCAGATTGGGTCTGGAGTTAAACTGGGTCAAACTTAAAAACTGGACTGGGTCTGGGGTCAGACTGGGTCCAATTTAAACTGAACTGTGTCCAGTGTGTGGCCTCAGATAAATAATATTTTGTTTCAAGGCCGACCAAGCAGGTTAACCTTACCAAAGATAATCTTGAATGACAGTGCCCACAGCAGATAACTTTTAAACTAAATAAGCTTATCCATTTCCGAGGTACCCTAAAGAAAAAAAAAAAAAGAAAGAAAGAAAGAAAGAAAGGAGTCTCGGACAAGCATTCACTATAAAAGATAAAAGAAAATTATTATTTTTCCCCTCTAATTTCTGGTAACCAGGATAAGACCCACTGGGACAACACCTCACCCTGTCTGGAGTCTGCAAACGGCATCCTGGAAAAACTGGCAGAAGCCGCCAAGGGTGAGAATTATTACCAAAGTCAGCTCTTTGAGATCTCTATCTGTGGTTCCTGGTTGACAGGGAAAGGTAAGATTTTATGTTGTCCCTTCCTTTCCAAATTCAGAATGGCTGGCTCATATATATTTGTAAGAATTAGATCTTTGAATTGTGACTCATAAATTTACTTTTAGGTACTCACAAGTTGTCAACCTTTTTTTCTCCCAGGGACAACTGTTCCCTCTTTTTTGTCTCATTTTGTGTCCTGAGAACTTGTCTTGACAACCATCAGGTTGGGGCCCCCCAAAATACGGCTGAACAGACGTGATATGGGTTGCACTCTATTTGTGGCTCGTATGGCTAGACAGAAATGTGGGTGCACTTCATTTGTGGCTAGGGCCCTACGGACTCTTGCTAACTCTCAGGGGAATTGTTTTGGTTTTGTTTTGTTTTTTCCTTGTGGTTATTTTTGGGATTGTCTCTGGACCTTAGGAGGGTAGTAGCATTTGTACCCTCTCTGGGGATGCATCTTGTGTCCAAGGCGTTAATACTGCCAGGAATATTTGTCCCAGCTGAAACCTGACAAGATATGAGTAAGAATTTTTTTTATTTTTTTTATTTAGTAGCTCTATTGTCATAAGTTGGTCAAATTGGAAGCTGATATTCAGAGCCTGATAGGAACTTTTCTTTTTTCTAGGCCTTTTCTCCTAAGCTAAAATAAAACTATGTACCTAGAAGAAAAGAAAAAACATCCTGATGCCTTTGTGGAAGGATTTACTAAGACATTCCAAAGACACACAACTATAAATCTAGAATGTAAGGATCTTTTGATTATGCCTTAGTTGACTATCTTCTGCTTCATATAAAGAAGCAAGTTAAGGACAATGTAATCAGATGGCTGTGTCAGCTTCTGCTATCATTCAGGTTACAACCCCATTTTTAGAGGAATTAAAAACAGCTGTGAGGGGAAATGAGATCAAATATATGGTGATGGAAGGAGCACTGACTCTGGGTGGTGAACACACAATGTGATATATAGATGAACGTATTACAGAATTGTACACTTGAAACCTATGTAACTTTACTAACCATTGTCTCCACAATAAACTTTAATTAAAAAAACATACAACTGTACTTGCCTTACCAATTATAGAACTTATAAGCTATAAGATCTCTTTTTGCATCTGTCTATGTTTATGTATGTCTATGTACAAACGTTATAGATGCATGACATTTTTCTATCTCTAGGTGATATTGCCAAAATTAATTTATAAAAAGCTTTTTTCATTGGCTTAAATTAACTGTGCTCTCAGGAATATAGAAAGTTCTGAAATGTCTTTTAAGTTCATGTGATCTAGGATAGCTTTCAGTAAATAAAAGCTAAATTCTTGATGTTTTTGCCGTGGTCAGATAAGCTCTTTCTTCACATAAATGCAGTTTTAACATGGCAGAATATATTGTGTTTGAAGAAAATATGTGACCATATTTTATTTCCAAAGAGTCAGTGTTGCGTTTTTTTAAGGAATGTTTTCTATATTCCAAGTGTAATAATACAATTGAGATGAACAACACCATTTTCATATTCTTATAAATCTATCCCAATTTTGACCTTCTAAAGCTGGATGACATTCAATCTAGTCTCTGAATTTATGCAACAAAACTATAAGCTAAAATATAAATTCATATTTAAATTATAAATATGTAAATTTCTTCAAATCAAATATTGGCAACTTACTGTTTATGTGTAAATTCTTTAGTTATTAATTTATAATAGTTGAAAATATTTGTGTGTGTATGTGTGTAGCTTGTATCTTACCCATTTGGGTTGTATGTTACCAAAGGCTGAGAACATTTTGAAATTTCACTTGTTACCCTGAGCTGATTTAAATGCTTAGAAATGGCAGAGTATTTTTATTTGTATTATTCCTAAGTCATTTTTAATATTTTCTTCCCTTGAATATATTTTAGTAAATTCAGTATATTTAATTGGTATAAATGCCAAAAACAATTTCAACAATAATAAAACGCAAAACATATAAGTCAGTATTAAAGTTTTAACATATAAAATTAACCAACTACACTAATATATTCTATTAGTTTAGGATTACAAGTGCTAAATCAGTTAGAAAACCAAAGCTGATAGTTACCTGTAGATATTGCCATGAAGCCCTCTTAGAATATTCATTTCTTTAAAGCAACATTCTTTTTTTATTCAAAGTATCCAGATGTTTGCTTAATTCACTCACTTTAGTTTGCATGTGTGGACATGGCCTTAATCCCTAATGTTGGTTGGTAATAACATAATTTAGTCCCACTGAAGCTAATGAAGTGAGTGTTATGCTCTATTATTTTCCCAAAGGTCCATTTACGTGCATTGTGCTGCAGTCCAAAAAATAAATCTTGCAGTTCAAATTGCCATATGCTCAGGATTGTAGCACAGGTGAGCACAGTTAGACCAGCTGCTGCTCTAAATAATGATATCATGTAAACAAGAGGAAATGCCTTTTGAAAACGAATACACATTACTCTTTCAGATTAGGAAAAAGGAGACATTTGGGAAAAAATCGACTACAGGAAAATGTCCATTGAAAATATATTCTTAACACTTTTAAAATATATACTTCTCTAAGTTTAGAAAAGTGCTTGCTCTCTGGCTTTTGTTTATTGGTTGGTTGGTTTGGCTTTCAAAAGTTACTTTTATTTTTGATGAAATATATATTACTACTCTAATATTTATATATATATAATTTTAAAATAGTAGTACAACTGCTAACAATGAAGTTACAAGAACATCTGTGGAATAGAAAATAAAAACAGAAAAGACATAGTTCCTAGTACATATGGAAATATCGATATGAGAAAGCTGGTAACTGAAATTTCTGGAGCAATGATGGGCTCTGTAGTAAATGGTTGGGGCATCTGGGTGGCCATTTGGAGAAAAAGATAAAGTTAGTTTCGTGCTTCACAACACATAGAAGAATAAATTCCAGATTTATTAGGTCTCTAAATTTAAAAAAAAATAATAATAAATCCACACAACCAGTAGAAGAAAAGATGAATGAGTACTTCTTTAGATGTGGCACAAATCCAAAATTTTGAGGATAATTAATATTTTAATGACATAAAAAATGCATGGCAAAACAACAAGAAAACAATTATAAACAAAGGCAAAAAACATCTGATAAACTGAGAGAAAATATTTGTGATATATGGTACAAAAAAAGGACTAATATCACAAATGTATAGAGAACACTTAAAAACTGAGAAATAAAGGATCATAAAAACACAAAGGAAAATGAGCAAAATGTAAAAATACAATACAATGAAAGATATACAAGTGACCAATACATAAAAATAATTTGAAACTCACAATTAGAGAAATGCATATCAAACGATATTGAAGTCCCATTTCTCACCTACAAAATAGTGGAAATTTTCAAACGATGATTTGTTGGGGAAACAGGCTGCATTACACATTGCTTGTTAGAATATAAAATAATATAATTTAGCAATAGCTGAGAAACCTACATATGCACTTACAACTGAAAGAGCGATTCTGTTTCTAGGAATCGACCATAATGATACATTTTCCATAATAAGAAAATAAACATGATCAATGAAAGGTTATTCCAGCATTTTTGAAAATTTTAAATAATTAAAACAACCTAAATGCTCATATACTGAGTGGTGTTTTAATAAACTATTGTATGACACATTCACACAATGGATTGCTATGCAACTGTAAAAATAAAAAAAATTTTAAAATGAGGAAGATCTCTATGAAATGATGTGGAGTCATTTACAGGATATATTGTTCAGTCAAAAAATGCAAGAAATAAATAGAATGTTATCCTTCTTATGTGCAAAAAAGGGGGATAAAATAAAAATGAATACAAGAAATACAAAAGTGATAAACCAGCAAATAATGAATTGGTTACTTAGACTTGGAATGGGGTAGAAAGAGCAAAGGGATAAGACTAGTAAAGCAAGAATGAGGGTGTAGTGATTTACCTCTGACTATCCTTTTTTTATATAGCTCTGCCTCTTAGAAACATATTAATATTTCACATACTCCCCCCTCAACTTTTAAATAATAAAAATCAACCAGGATGTGGTAGAAATCCAAAATGGAATACAAACAGTGATAAATGAACCTAATGTATTGCAAATAAATACCATACACACTGATGGAGTGATTAGGAAAAGAAAAAAAATTAAGTAACATTGGAAAGTAGTAGTATTTTGATGGTAAACTATAAAACTAACTACAAAAATAACTGTGAAAATATTATGATCTAATTATTAAATTTATTTTTATAGGTGTATTGGCTAGCAATTGTAAAACTTATTTATGTGTATATAAGGATTGAAGAAATAGATAAACATATTAAAGATAATGAGAGCCATGTTACAGAAAAAGTAATAAACAGGGGAAGGAGGAAAGCTAGAGTGAAACCTGTGGTGTTGGATTGTCATTGGAGATATTCATAGAAATTCATGGTTGGTCTGTCTATCTTTGTATGTGTGTATGTATGTATGTGTCTGTCTAACTATTGTCTATCTATCTATCTATCTGCAGATGTATTGAGAGATAAATGTAGATGTGTATATATGCATGTTTTAATCTACCTATACACACATGAGTTTCTAGATCTGTCTACTAACAGGGCCTAGGAAGCATGAAAGCTCAGTAGCAATGAACACACATAGTGCCAGTGCCATTCTCAAATAAAAGAAGCAAGATTCTTTGGAGAAATTCTTGACTCCAGGGCTGGGTCAGAGACATACACAACATGAGATTAAAATATCTTACGGTGCCAGGAAGCAATGATGTATTCCAAAAATGATGACAGTATGTCTAAAAGACACAGGAGCTAACATGAAGGAGTTAAAAATGACTAAACCTGAGACAATTTTAGCAACAAAATAAATAACAATAGTCAAATGGAACCCATACAATAAAGTAATTAAACTTAAGTCCAAACATTAATATTAACAAATGAGTCAATCAATAAATTATTTGTGGAGTAGAGATAGATCTGTCTTACGATAAAATTCTAATTAACAAATGTAGAAATAATTAAAAATAGAAAACCATCATTAGGCAATATCATAGTAATCATTGTTACAGGCAAAATTTATCATTGCATGAGAAAACTAGCTGGCAAAATTATGATGAGAAATAAGACATTTATATAGTGTCAAAGAATCTTCTCACAGGATAATTATTAAATATACAGGAAAAATAAACTTGGTGGATAAATCTCTCAGACAACACCTTATCCAAGTGGCCAAATTTGACATTACCAATAATGGAACATATCAATATTATGTATTTATACACTGAGAAGGGCACATTACCTCTAGAGTTCTTGCTCAAGCTGAATAATCTCATTCTAACCACAAGAAAACAGCACACAAATAAAAACTGAGGGACATTCTACAAAATAACTGACCAGCTTTCTTCAAAACTGTCAAGGCCATGAAAGAAAGGGAAAGATTAAAAACTCTTTTCTAAGAGAGTTACTACGTATCTATCTGCTTTCTAATCTCATAGTTTTATTGCTGTTTCATGCTCTTCTGTTCTCTTTATCCTTGTTGGTTAATGCCTATTTTTAATACAATATTACCATTTCTGTAGTTTCAAGAGAAAGTTGGGGGCTCATAATTTAATACTTAATAAAGAATATTTTAAAGTGAATCTAGCATTTAATATTTACTTCAGTATATACTGGTGAAGAATACAATGGCTTCTAGAACAATTTGGTTCATACCTTGATTTTTGCCAAGGCATCCCATCATTGCTTTTGTATTATCAGTGCAATAGATAACACAATAAGAAAGGCATGAAAATGTGAGAAAACATTGAGAAAGACCTCTAAAATAGTCTCAGGGATTTCCAGTGTCCTCAGAACCCACTTTAAGAAAACCTGCTCTAAAGGATAGAATATATTTTCAGACAAAAATATTAAAACTTCTAGAGGATGTCCTCAAAGAAGAAAAAGTAAGCCAGAAGATCTGATATGCAAGACTGAATGCTGAGTAATAAAATAACAATGTAAGTGAATAAAAATAAACATTGAAGGTAAAAAAAAAAGTGCAAGAATACAACTCTGTTTTCCTTTTTAAAGGAATCCATTGTCAATCTTCTATCTTCAATAGCTTTATCTCTGACCTAGAATTTCATCCCATTTCATCTGGAATACTAGTGTGATAGCTTCTTTCTTTGCTTTTCTCCCTTCCTTTGTTCAAGTGATTCACCTCTAGAGTATATGTTGCAAAAATTACTTCTTTATTTTCTACCCGCCATTTCATTTCCTATTCCATTTGGGAACTTCTATTATAATCCCTACTGAAATGTTGTGCTCTGAGTTTCATGTTCTTATCTTTTTTGTCATACATCTGTGTCTTTTCTGTTTGATGTAATGTCTCAAAGTATTCTTTTGGCTTGACTTTCCTACTTAAAAATTTAAATAAATATTAATAAAAACACCATCATCATAGTTCATAGGATGTTGCTAAAGTAGTACTAAAAAGAAAATGTATATCATTAAACACATTAAACAAGAAAAATTAATTAAAATTATTTAAACTTTTTCTTTAAGAATTAAGAAAAAGAGTACTAAAAGTAAATTCAAAATAAACTGAATGGAGTAAATGAAATCATAGGATTAAAAGTTAATTATGGGCCAGCCGAGTGGCGTGATGGTTAAGAACTGGCTTGGGATGCCAGAGTGCCCTGGTTCAGATCCCACATATGAAGGACAGTGACACTGCCCTCTATAGCTAAGATGCTGAACAACGGCTTGACCTGGAGCTGGGCTGCCATGAGTCGTCAGCGACGGTGTGGGCTGCAGCCCCTGTGGAAGTGGGTTGCCATGGGCTACCATATGTAGCCAGCAGGCAGCGTGAGCGGCCAGCAGCCGCTGTGAGTGGTTGTCCAGAAGCCGGCGACTGATCTGCCTCGCCCGGGAACAGCGCAATGATGGTTCCAACTTGGGCCAACTTGGGAAGCGACATCCTCCACTACTAGACTGAAGAACAAAAGGACAGCAACTTGTCTGTTCCCCTCCCCCAATTCCCCAGCGTTCCCATCCCCCCAATTCCCCAATAATAATCTTTAAATAAAAAGTTAATTAAAGAAGAAATGGAAAGAAATTATTAGTGAGAGTAAAAACTGTTTCTTTTAAAAATCATTAAAGTGTATAGAATTCTAACTAGACTAATAAGAATAAAGAAAAGATCACAATTAAACACACTTATCCCATCATTCTTGCCACTTTCTGAAGCAGTTCTGGAAGTCTGCTTTTGTGAATGTCTTTACTTCATCCTCCATAATGACATAGCTCCATATCACACATTGCTGCTGGTATATGGCAATTTCTGTCAAATAAAAACATTACAGTGTGTCCTCATCCACTTTATTCATTGACCTGGCACCATGTGACTTTTGGCTCTTCCCTAGAGTCAAAATGACCATGAAAGGAAAACGTTTTCAATTGATTCAGGACATCGAGGCCATCATAACTAAAGACATTCATGAAGAGGACTTCCAGAACTGCTTCAGAAAGTGTCAAGAACGATGGAATATGTGTGTTCGAACTGAGGGGGAGTATTTTGAGAGTATTAATGGCAATGTGTCTTTTACTGTAATAATTTTTTTTTAATTTGAACATTCACTGTATTTTTTATCACATTTTGTATACACATAGAACAATGGAACAGAAAAAAAGAGTTCAGAAGTAGATTTTCACCTATATGATCAATTGATTTTTGACAAAGTTACCAAAGGAATTAAATATGGAAAGGATAGTCCTTTAAAAAAATGGACTAAAATATCTACATACAGATTTGGGAAAAAGAAATCTCAACTCATATTTAAGACCATACACAAAAATTAACTTAAAGTGGGGTATACATCTAAACATAAAGCCAACATTATAAATTTCATAAGATGGAATATTTGTGACTTTATTATAAGCACATATTTCATAAACAGAACACGAAAAACACTAATTATAAAAGAAAAAAAATTGAACTTAATCAAATTAAAAGACATTTTGTTTGTAAGATACTCTTGGTATGAAAAATACATATATACTTCACATTTTATGTTTTCATATACTATATTGTTTAATATTCATTATATATTTAATATTCATTTTATACTTAATATTTATTATATAACATATATATCAAAGCTTTTGAATTCAAATATAATTAGAATTCTTACAACTCAATAAGAAAAGACATATGACTCAATTATAAATGGATAAAGATTTGCACATAAACTTTACAAAAGAAGATATACAAGTTTCATTAAACACATACAAGATGATTGATTAACTTCAAGAGTCTTTAGAGAAATGCAAATTAAAACTAAAATGAGAAACTGCTAAACACTTAATAGATTCCCTAAAATTTAAAAGGACTGATGATACCAAGCATTGGCGAAGCTATGGAGCAACTGAGACACCACATTTTTTGTAAAACATTTTGGTACTTACTTATATAATTTAATGTGAACTTATCATATTAGTCAACAGTTACACTCCTAAGAGAAATGAGTATCTTAGACAAATTAAAGTATTAATCCAGAAAATATCTTGCAAAATAATTTTTCTAGTAGCTCTATTAATTTATTTACAAGACCTGAAAACTAGGAAGAACTCAAATACCCATCAACAGGTGAATGAATAAAGATAATATGGTATATTCAATGAAATATATGTTAAAAATTAAAAATTCGACCACTGATATATGCTACTTTAGTGAGGTATTTAAAAGATATCATGCTGAGTGAAAAAATTCAGACACATAAGAATATATATTGTAGTGGCTGAGTGGCGTGTTGGTTAAAACCTGGCTTGGGATGTCAGAGGGCCCCGGTTCGGATCCCACATATGAGGGCCAGTGACACTGCCCTCTACAGCTAAGATGCTGAACAACAGCTCAACCTGGAGCTGGGCTGCCATGAGTCATCGGCGATGGCAGGTGGGTTGCCATGGGCTACTGTGTGTAGCCAGCAGCCAGCGTGAGCAGCCAGCAGCTGCTGTGAGCGGCTGTCCAGAAGCCAGCGACTGATCTGCCTTGCCTGGGAAGAGCGCAATGATGGTGCCAACTTGGCCAGTGAAGCAACGTCCTCCACAACTAGACTGAAGAAGAAAAAGGATAGCAACTTGTCTGTTCCGCTTCCCCCAATTCCCCAGCACTGTTCCCATCCCCCAATTCCCCAATAAAAATCTTTAAAAAAAAAAAGAACATATATTGTATGCTCAATGTTACTGTCTTAATTTTAACAATCATATTTTTAGTTTCCAAAGCTGCAATATTTCCTTTCTGAGAAGATTTTTCCATTTCTGGGTATGATTGCCACTTGAAAGTGTCTGAGACCATTAATTACTAATTATAATTATTTTAGAATTTTCTCCCATTTTCTGGTTTATTCTTTTGTCTTCACGGTTAAGGCTATTTATTTAGTTTGTGTCCTTTCTTTCTAGCTGTTTGTTCTTATCATATGCGTTGTGATTTTTGACTGGACAGATCTATAATTTGAACAGCATAGGACAATGGATAACACAGTACTTCCTTAGCTCACCTGGGAATGTCAGGAAATGCACATTTTGATTAGTGAGTCCCTGGCTCCAGTGTTTTGACGAGGAAGGAAGGGCAGGGACCTGCAGACTGGTGCTTTTGCTTGGGAGTTTGGGCAACTTATTGTATAGAAGAAAATTTTCATTTCTTGCTAGTGCCATTGGTTTTGCCTCCTATGCTGTGATTAATTTGTTTTCATTTTTACATTTTGGAAGGAGCATTCACATGTTCAGTTAGTCATTTTGAACCAGAATTACTACACAGTAACCATACTTTATTAACAATATAAGTTCAGTGTTTTTACCTCAATTAACGCTTTTCTCTGCATAATTTAAATGGCCTTATGTCATCATATTTTATCAATGTATCTGCCATAATGACTTCACTAATACTCTTCCACATTTCCTTCCTACAACCAAATCCCCTGATGTAGAATGCAAATCATGCACTTTTAACATTAAAATCTGTAACCCTAAGAAATTCCAACACAACATTTTTAACCACACATATGTATTTATTTAATGTTATTTGTTTTCATTCATAGTACTGAAATGTAGAAAAATTAGTTGCACATTGTATATGCAATCCTCATTCTACTGACAAAAATGCTTGATATATACTATAATTAAGACAGGCATTAGTCTAAGTAGTAATCAAAATTCTTAAAACAAACATGGTCAATAAAAGAAAAAAATTGAATTTCATACTTTAATGCAGCTGCTTTGGAGTTCCACTTTCCATAATGCTGACTAATTTTTACCACAACTGATTTTCTCTGAACTGACTTCCAAGGATATTAGCATACTGCTTGGGAAAACACATAAAGGAGAATTTCTTTTAAAAGTCAGTGTTGATTCCCAGTCAAGAAAGTGGAGTAGGTAAATGCTGTGCTTGCAACTTCTCAGGACTACATCATAATTGCAACTAAACTACAGAACAACTATCGAGAATCACCTGAAGTTGAGCTGAACAGAAGTCCTGCAACTAAGGACATAGAGAAGAAGCCTCCTCCATACTGGTAGGAGGGACAGAGAAGTGGAACAGGCTGGTACCACACCTGCATGTGACCATTACAAGTTGGGAGTGATATCTCAGCTGCAGAGATGCCACAGAAGGAGTGAGGGACCCCAGCCACCCACCAGGCTCCCTAGTCCAGGGTTCCAGTGCCAGAGAGAGAAGTCCCCTAAATTCTGGCTGTGAAAACCAGAGGAGATTGTGGCTGATGAGATGGAGGGTGGCTGAAGTCCCAGGTGCTACTTTTAAAGGGACCCTGCGTAGACTAGCTCACAGATGAACTCACCCACTCTAGCTCCAGTGATGGGGCAGCAGCTTGAAAGGTGCCAGGGACATATGGGGAGGAATTGAGTTGTCTGGCACCAGTGACAGCCAGCCTCAGTTTGCAGCTTGGTCTCTCAAGCACCTCCAAGCCCT
>NW_017733325.1:11040-12404 GCF_001890085.2 Hipposideros armiger | reverse complement strand
TGAAGTCTTCTTGATTCATGAAATGGAGTTGAAACCTTGATACCTTTCCATATAAAAATCATCAAAAGCTTATCACTTATGACTTTCATGATAAATTTTGATGATTGTTTTTTCTGGGTTATAATGAATCATTGTAAAAAAAAATCTTGGCCTTAACTCTGTTCTTGCCAGTGGTTTTATTATTATTATTTCATTAAATTTACTGGGGTGACATTGGTTAATAAAATTATATAGGTTTCAAGTTCACAACTGTATAATACATCATCTATATATTGCATTGTGTGTTCACCACTCAGTTTCTTTTTAAATTTGCTTTATTTTCAGTGAATCTTGTTGTAATCCAAATACAATAGTACATTAATTAGTTTTTAAAAAATCAATATAATGATGTTCCTATATCAATCTTCTAAAGTTAAACAAGTCCTTTAATTCAGAAATAATAACCTTTGCAAGGTAAGTGCAATGTTATCTGAGAACATTTAAAAAAATCTTCACATCAAAATACCTCTGGCATGTATATTAGAATTAAAATACTTTGCATAACAAAGAACTCATGGATATCCAAATTTATCAACATTAGTATGACCTAAAGAACTTCATGCCTACATCCAAACAGAAGCTGAACAAGTTAGGTCAGTTGTTTTGTTTTTAGGTCTTGTCTTTTTTCTCATTATTCTACCCATGTGTGATTTTATCTAGTCTCATGACTTTAACTGTCACCTCTTTACAGATGACTTTCATCTCAGAGTCTCTAGGTAGGAGCTTAGGACCTATGCTTCCAATTGTACAATTTGACAGCAACATATTTTGTTCAAATAGTGCTTCAGATTCAGCAAACTTGTCTTTTCCCAAGTGTCTCTACATCAATCAACTGTACTACCATTCTTTTAATCATCCAGATTATAATATACAATTTGTTATCTTGAACTTCTCAACCTTTTTTATATTTTGTCTAGCATAAAATTCTGGGTTTTTTGCACTATAAGTAAAGTCCCATACTCACACTTTTTTCATCCCTGAGGTCTTTGCCTTATTAATCTAGACATCACATTACACTTGGAATATATTGTGACAGCCTCTTAATTTGCCTTCCTTTCTTCTGCCCCTCCCTATGTCCCTCCCTATTTCTGAATTTTACCTCTAGTGTCTTTGTCACTAATGACCAGAGATTTTACTCTTAAAATATATGTATTATGATATTTATATATCCTCAAAAATCTTTAGTGTTGTCTTCATTAATGACCATGGCCATTTATCAGAAATGTTTATAGAACATTATCCTTCACTATACATGCCCTTCTGCTATATGACTTTGACTCTCTCCCAAGGAGTCTCTTTACTCCCTTGACATTGGTATGTATTAA
>NW_017733325.1:0-9961 GCF_001890085.2 Hipposideros armiger | reverse complement strand
CTTAAAAGAATTCTCAGGTTGAGGTAGTTTCACTGGGTAATTTTTCAAAAATTTAAAGTAGAATTAACATGAAATCTCTTCCAGAAACATCCAAGAGAAGGAATTATTTTCCAACATGTTTTACTAAAGCGGTATTAGCCTGATATCAAAACCAGACAAAAACAATACAAAAAAGAAAACTTTAGGCCAATGTTCCTGTATAACACTGATGTAAAACTCTCAAAAAAGTATCAACATATTGAATTTAGTAATATATAATATGCTATTATATAGTATATGGTAATATACAAAAAGAGTGACATACCATGACCAATGCAGTTTATTCAGAGATGCAAGACTAGTTTAAGATTCAAAAATCAATGTAATCTACTATATTAACAGGCTAGTGAAGAAAAAAACTTGTGTGATTATATCAATCCATATAGAAATAGCATTTGACAAAATTCAATATCCATTCACTATAAAAATTCTCATGAATCTAGGAGCGGAAGGAAACTTTCACAATTTGATAAAGAATATCTACCAAAACTTACTGAAATCTATCCCTTGCCTGTCTAGCACCACAATACTTCCAGCATTTTTACTTTACTCTGTTAAGATTTTCTGTTTGGCTTCATAGCTTTGTGCATCATAGTTTTCAGAACTCAGCAGAAATCTTGAAGGGAAAGTCATATGAGAATTGGGCTTAGATGTCCTCTTCTCCTTTCCACCAAGATCCTGATTCTCATTTTTATCTCTGATTGAGCCCTGTGACACTACCAAAGCAGTGCTGTGTTTTCTTCCTCTTAGTACAATCCCTCTTCCTCGGCTCATTGCCCAGATCCTCAGACTGTTGTCTGATGCCCAGAATTGGTGAATGCTTTGAGAAAAAAAAAATAAACAAAAGTGGCGACAGAGTGTTGACTCACATCTTCGTGACTCCCTCCTCTTTAGGGTCTGTCCTCTCAAAATCTAAAAGCCTCAGAGACTCTCCTATATATTCGGATTCATTTATTACTTTATTGTCATATTCAGCTTTTCTAGTCATTTTTCTAGTTGTTTTTCAGTTCTTTTTTTTCTTTTCTTTCTGCGCTAGATCTTTGGCTAGCTGCAAGCTGCTTTATCTTAGCTGAAAGAGGAAGTCTTGAAGCAGAGGTTTCCAAAAGGGTAGAGAATTAATCATTTAGAAGTGACATTGAGAAATAAAGCAGACACTGATCCTGTTATTTGCTCCTGAAGAATGTGACATGTTGGAGAATGAGTAGCCTTGAAGAGAGTGTCACAAAGGAAAACTGAGGGTCAGTTAATGCAGTGAGAAAAAAGGAACAGTTAGCAATCACCCTAGAGAATTCTATGAAATGGAACCCCAAAACAGCGTAAAGCTCATTCAACTGTTTCTGCCCCAGTGCTCTGTCTCATTAGAGTTGCTGCTTCCATGGCTTTAGGTTATCCCCAATGCAGTTTATGCCCAGGTCGGTGGACCCAGAAGTTGAATATCTAGCTAAACTACAGTATTGTACAGTTCATATCAGAAATTCTGAATGCTGTCTTTATTCTAAAAGATCATGCTCAGTTTAAAGCATTCATTGTTACATTTGAAAAGAAAGAAAAAAGTCAAAGAATTATATTGTTTATAGGTGAGAATGAATGATTTCCAATAGCGATTTTTGAACTTTTAAAGAATAGTCTCCATTAGTCTAAACTGAACTTATTTAAAACACAGAGACATTTTAACATAGTTTTAATAATACTACTGTTTTAAGGATTCAGGCTAATGCAAATCCCAGTATTAAGTTTGTGTGATCTCTTTAAGTGAAGAATAAAAATGTGTCCATTATATATGGATTAGGCTAATTTTCATGTGTGTTGTATATATATTTTTTCCTAATATATTACTTCAGATGTTTGTGGTTTTAAGATGGCAGAATTCCATTCCACGTCAGACTATTCTTAACCACATAGGAAATGTATTTTACACAACTGAAAGCAGAAGATGGTATAATCAGTTATGTCATTCAAGTCCCAAGTTCCTTCCATTTGTCCATTTTAGCAACTATGAGAGAAGATCCATCAAAATATGTATTCCCCCTATGTTTGCAATATTACTACTCCAAAAATCCAGCCATTTCCTACTGAATCAGCACTACTAAGAGGCAATCATTTCTGATGTTTGGTTTTTTTTAGAAGTGAATAAACTTTTCCTAGAATTACACTAACATCTCATTGGCCAAAATTCTATTCCTCATTCCTAGCTCTTCTGTCACAAACAGGGAGGGTCAGGAGAACTCCANACACCACAGGCCAGGTGACTGTTAGTGTCTTTATATTCAGTAGTAGTGATTTCATCTAGGAGGTCTTGAAGTCCTTCTAGCAGGCTCATTATATCTAGTAGATCTTCATATGTCTTACTGAAACTTCTGCACATGTCCTATAGATGAGGGAAGAAACAGCAAGCGGAGGATCTCATGTACACTTGAGAAGCCTGGTCAATAAGTGATGTACAGCAATTTACTTACATTCCTAGGTTAGAACAAGTCACATGGTCCCATTTCAATGGGAGGTGAGCTGCAACTATGTAATAAACATCTTATATATCTCTTAAGGTGCTATAATAGATATTTTTTTCAGGAAAAGTTTCCCTTGGTATAGAATTGCTGGGCCATAGTATAAGCTCATATTTAATTCGATCAAATTAAAGATTGCTCTTCAAAATGGCTGTCTGTGTTAATGTGCAGGAGATTATGGTGGTGCCTGTAGTTTTTCATCCTGCCAACAGTAGGCATTATCAGTGTCTTTACTTCAGTAAGTCCAATAGGAGTAAAATATCTCATTGTAATTCAATCATTTTGCAATTATTTCTCTGAATAATAATTTTGAATTTGTTTCCATATAGTATTACCTTTTTGTTTTTTAAAGTGAGCCTCTTCTGTACTTGCCTTTGTATAACTGTCCTATTTTTCCTGCTGAAAATGCTCTTTTAGTTTTGATTGGCAAAATATATATATACACACACACACACACACATTGGAAGTAATTTCTTCTATTATTTTCTCAATGATTTTAGTAGTGGTGTTTTAATTGAATAGATATATTTAATTATTATTTAATTAAATTTGTCTATTTTCTAATGATGTCTATACTTGGAAATTTAGTTAAAAATTCTGATCCAGGCTCTAAATATTTTTGTATTAATTTTTCAATTAAACATTATAATTTTATATTTCAAGTTAGGTCTTTGGTCAAGCTACAGTGTACTCTTATGGGCAGTATTAGATAGGGATTCAGCCTTGTCTCCAGACAGTGAGTCAGGTTTTCAAATACCATATCCTGAGCAGTCTATACATTCACCAGAAATTGTCAAGTCATTTTTTTTCATATATTAAGGACCATTCTTTCAAGCATCTATTTGTTCTGTGAGATACTTTTCTGTTTGTGTACCAATATTATACAATGTTTATTATCATGGCTTTGTAGTATGTTTTAATGTTTGATAAGATATTCCTCCTGTTACTCTTGTTTTTACTTCTTAAGTTTAAATTAGGTATTGGTAGATTTTTAAAAATAAATTTTATAACTTTATTGAAATCCTTAAAAATATCAATCTGCAATATTGAATGTGATTGCACTAAAAAAGCATAATTTGGGAAATAAATCTCTGTATTATTATTTTTGCTTCTTTGTATTATTATAAATGCCTCTGTATTATTTTTTTATGATATTTCATGTCCTTTTAGAGTTTTCAGGTCTTTTAAGATCTCTATAGCTGATATTCTAAATATTATTATTTATTTGGTTATTTATGATATAGAGGTACTGTAAAAATTTATGAGTTGATTTTATTTCTGACAACCTTGGGGAATTATATTATAAGTAATAAAAATGTGTTCAATATAGATGTCTATGAAATTTCTCAAATCATTTGGTACTTAAGGATAATACTACTTTGCTAACCAGTGGTTATGATTCTGGACATATACTTTCTATATTTTTATTTAGTAAATACGCTTACCAAATTAACAACTTTCATTCCTATTTAAGTTTTAAGATTTTTAATCATAATATGAAATATAAAATACTTTTTCCACATCTATTGACGTAGTCATATGATATTTACCTTGAACTTAGTAATGTGGTACATTATCATTAGATTTATTCTGATGTTGAGGTGTCCTTGCATTTTAAAGATAAAGCTACTTTATCCTGAAGTAATGTTTTTGAGAACATTGTTGGATTTAGTGAGCTAATATTTAATATTTTCATTAATATTTTGTTTACAATTGAGTCAATATTAATTGTAATTATTAAGACTTTTGAATTATATTTCAAAGATGAAGTGTATCTATGAGTTTTTCTTTGCATTTTAATTATCTGGTATTAATATTAAGATTGTACTAGCCTCATTATAAAATGAAATTAGTTTCTTCAGCTCTTTTTTCTACTTTATCTATAAAATAATTTTAATTCTTACCAGAGCCCTACAAAATAGGCATTGTCATTCTCAACTGATAGTTGATGATGCTGAGGGTCAGAAGAAGTATTATAATTTTCCTAAATACCTTTGGCAGAGTCAAAATTTCAACCGAGATCTCTATGATCCCAAAGTCTAACGAAATGCCCTATTGTTTCCTATGACTTGAAGAGATTCAGTGGATGTTGATGGAAATGCATTCAAAGCGAAATGGAATAGTTGGCCCTGGTCAGGAGCCAGGCCACTGGGTCTGCATCTTGGCTGTGCCACGTGTAACCATATTAGATTGAGCCTAGTGAAACTGGTGATATTTGGATTATTACATTTACAACATGACAATAACATATGGCTCAACCTAATATTCAGTCATTTGTTTTCCTCAGTTTCCTCATCTGTCCTATTATATTAATAATATACATGGCCAATTTTGAAAGGAGAATTAAAAAACAATGCAGGTAGGTTCTTAGAGCAGTGCTTGAAATAGAGTAAGGACCTAAGGCATGATAAATTATTATAATTATCTTCCCTTATTTTTGTAAGTATATATCCAAAAGTATCAACTTTGTGCTAAAATTTTATGTCATATGGGATTTTACTTTTCCGAAAATGATGTTGGGTGGAGATTCACAATAGTGAGAATTTCACTTCAACAGTAAACATTCAGTTCCCAAGAGGGAATGAAACTTGCTTGCAAAATTTTGGGATTTGAGAGTAGATAATTTATTTTAAATTCTTAATTTTATATAGTGAGTTTTTCTAGTCATAATATGTATTTTTATATCACCTAGTTCATCATTACTGGTCTAAAATGATAACATGTTAATTATAATTATGTATAGTGTTAAAGCCTTTCAGTGTTTTATAGATGAAAGTATTTATTTTCTAATTTAGAGGATAACATTTTGCAGTCAGGATGCAGGAATGACAGGGCATTCACATTCCAAACAATGAGAAGGCTGCAAAGGGAGATTTATAGTGAAGTCTGGCAAATAGAGCAACAGGCAAAATCCCAAAGCTGCTTATTTTGTTGACACTATAGAACCAGATCATAATCATAATTAAAATAGGAGAAATGTCCTACTCACATCAAAATGGAAGATAAAGAATATTTATCCTTAGCAAAGACTGGAAACCAAATTCATACTAACTCTGTTAACCTACAGTATCAACATTAATGGAACAGTCTTGCCTTGTACATAAATATTTTTCACAGGTTACTTTCCACAGATGTCCCCTTTTTCTTTATGATGATTTATTCAACATTAGCTAACACAGACTTCTAATAAAAATTCAAACTCTTATATAACCTGCTTTGCTTTATTTTCAGCTTAATTGTGACTTTAATGTGTCTTTTGTCACTTAAGACAGTTTCAAAATCTAGTAACTCATTTTAATATTTAGCTATGTATAATATCCATTCAGCATTTACTTTGGTTTAAGAATAAATGACAATCGTAAAAGAGAAAAATTAGAATTCAGAGCCTGATTCAACCATGTTTAAGAAATATAACTCCTCCCCTCCTCCCACCTCTGTTGAGTTACCTTACCTTTCTGCCACTGAGAACTGCTCCATAAATGCAGTCAGTGGCCACCTATGTGGCCATCATTGAGGGATAGTTCTAAAACATTGCCTATTGGCCAAAAACAGCTTTTTGAATAAAGAAGCCCCACCTTCAGGTCAGCAGATTGGCGCGATGGTTAAGAACTGGCTTGGGATGCCAGAGGGCCCCGGTTCAGATCCCACATATGAGGGCCAGTGACACTGCCCTCTACAGCTAAGATGCTGAACAACAACTCAACGTGGAGCTGGGCTGCTGTGAGTCGCTGGTGAAGGCGTAGGCTGCAGCCCCTGTGGCAGTGGGTTGCCATGGGCTACCGTGTGTAGCCAGCAGCCAGCGTGAGCGGCCAGCAGCCGCAGTGAGTGGCCGTCCGGAAGGCAACAACTGGTCTGCCTCGCCTGGGAAGAGCGCAATGATTGGTACCAATGTGGGCCAGTGAAGCAACGTCCTCCACAACTAGACTGAAGAACAAAACGACAGCAACTTGTCTGTTCCCCTTCCCCCAATTCCCCAGCACTGTTCCCATCCCGCCAATTCCCCAATTAAAAAAAAAAATCTAAAAAAGAAAACCAAAAACAGAAGCCCCACCTTCTGGACTAAACATTGTTTCCAGAAGGCACCCGTTAAAGTCAGAAATGAATTATTTGGAAGGAGGACTGTGTTGAACAGAAGGCACTGAGATGTTGCTTAAATTGGTGCTCATTGGGCCGCAGAGAGCAGGGATGAACAGATGCAGAGATGAGGATAATATACAATGAAGTTTTTGTCTGAGGAATTTTACCAGGCAGTGTAAGCGCCAAAGAAAATTCTAAAGAATAAGATGGCATTTTTGGGACATATAAAAAGGAGTTATCTGTGTTTGCTCTCAGGGGTTTTGTCCTGAGTGACAAGCCTTCTCCCCTAACTCCCTCCTGGATGACTCTATGGCTCTGTTGGGTAAGGTAGAACCCAGCACTGAGCCCTGAGTCTAAAAACACAAAGCACTGGACTAAAGGTGGAAATGTGGAGTTACATCATTTTTTACCTTCTAAAGCATTAGATACTTTTCACTTTTAATTACCTCTGAACACTAATTATTACATATAATACTTGATAGTATAATACCAGAAAAATCACCACTACAAATAGCAATTATGGCTGCTTTACCACTATTTTTCAAACATTGTCTGGAAAATACAATCCAATAGATTTAGAAGAAAAACAAAATAAAAGTTATAATCTTTTTTTCTCCATGTGACCAAATCACTGAATGACTGCTAAAATAATAGAAATAACAAATCTGTAGAATAATTTTTTTGCTGTGCAGACAGTGTTTATGTGATCTTTAAGAATATATAATTACATCTTGAGATGTATGAGATTTATCTCAGAGTTTTAACTCTCCAATAGTCCAATTATTTCCATGAGAAGCCACTAGATTAGTAGCTGAATACTATTAAATCATTTTTTATCCGATCATATTGAAATTCAAGTGAGGAACATGATGCTTATCTTGAATTGTGTAAAATTAAGTGGTATTGCTTGCATAATTCTAAATAAGCACAATGAGAATGAATGTGGCCATATTCCCTCAGTGTCATCTTCAGTGGACAGAATTCATTTTTGTTAGTCCTATTAAACAAAATAAAAACAAATTCAAAAACAAAATTTACATGGAAATAGTACAGATTTAGCTTATTCAGTGATAAAATCGTGTCTTTTTAAATTATGTCATAATGCATTGTTGAAAATATATTGCTTTTAAACATGCTTTTTGCTCAATATCAATTGCTATCATTACAAAGTTAAAGAAAGATGGCAAAAGAATGCTTCTGTTTCCTATTAGAAAACATAAATACAGATATTCAATCACAACATTATCATTATTTTTGTTCGCTGAAAAGTAGAATTCAGTTATAGTTTGTTTTCAAAATGTATGATTTGAAACACAAATCTGATTTTTTCCTGGACAATTCAAAAGGACATGAGTATACTTTCATGAGTAACTGAAAATACAGTTTTTTTTAAAGTACCTATGTTTACTAAGAAAAGAGAGGCTATGCTAATAATATGAAAATAAAATAAAATCTTGTTCTACACTATATATTTATTGAGCATCTATTATATACCAGGTTACCTTTACCTGTCTATCCTAATAGCATACCTGGAAATGTCTCCTGTCATCTTTTTATTTTTTATTGTGAAATAAACATTTTTAAAATTAGTTTCAGCCATACAACACAGTGCAATAATTATACTTTTTACTCCTTAAGGTGACAACCCCCTCCCCCAACCCGCCACCCCACTTCCCCCACCTCTTGTCATTTTTCTTTCTCTTTTTCTCTATATATGTCTCTGCACTTTCTCTTACTTCTTTTATTTCCTTTTTCTTTTTGCAATATTTATAACAAAACAATATACGAACATATGTAAGAATTTATTTCACAGGTAATTGTTTAGCTATTATAAAATGAAATAAATACTTCATTGATTTTTATCTGCTACTGCAAGTCCAGTATATATTTACGTCTGTGAAACTATTACCATGTGCCTGTTTGGTCACTCATTCTGTCTTTTGTTAGATTTTTTAAACCGATAAAATATCTTTAATCTCCACAATAATCCTGTTATGTGCATTTTGTTAGTGCTATTTCATTTTATTTGGTTTTATTTTTTTAATAATGAAACTAAGTATCATATTGCCTAAGCCACTTACTCAAGATTCCACAATAAGGAAAGGCATAAATAGAGTTATTACATGTCTTCTGATTTCAGTTATGTGCTTCCCCCTGCTCTCCTCAGATAGCAGATCAACTAATCATGACCTATGGCTTTACTTTTATCATCTTTTCTTAGAATTTACCTAAGCAGAATTGATATTATTTAAGTGTTTTGCTTTGTATAGCACTTTGTATGTGTGACAAATGATAGATAGGTTTGAGGTGAGATGAGCCAGGCAGAGGGAACAGCAGATTAAAAGGACCAGTGAGAGGACTTTCCATGTGAAAGACATAAAAAAACGGGAAAGTTAAGACATGAATTCTTAGAGGAAGGCAAGACCCAGATTATGGTTGCCTCTTTAGGTCATAGGATGGTGATTGGATTTTTTTTTTAAATGCAGTATGAAATCATTGGCAAGATTAAGGCAAAGAAGTGACATAATTCAAATTGCTTACCCCTTCCCTTTTTTAAAAAGAGCACTCTTACTGATGCATGGGGAATAAACTGTAGGGAAGTAGTGGAACCCATTAGAAAGCTAGTGCAGATTTTTACATGAGTGATGTTAATAGAGAAATGAAGAGAGAAATGGATACATGTAATTTAGAGGTACAATAAACAGAAGTTAATACAGTTTTTAAAGGCAGAAATAATTTATTATTCACTATAATATGTCCAAGAGTGTCCTGAATATAGCAGGCATTCTTTCATATTTTGATATATTGAGCATACTTAAATGGCAGTTGTATCAGTTAAACTATTTCCAAGTTTTATTTTATGTCTAAAACAATAATAATAGCAATTTTAGAGTTAGAGTGCTGATGTTTGTTTGTTGAAAAAGTTGCTTTGAAAATCTTTCGGTATATGTGAAATAACTCTTGCCTGTTTATTTTGAATTGTCTGAAGGAAAATTTATAGCACTAAATGCATGTATTATAAAAGAAGAAATGTCTCAAATCCATTAACTAAGTCTCACTTTAAGAAAACAGATAAAAAGCAAGGGAGTGATAAAGTGCAGATATCAATCAAATGAATTTGAAAACAAGAAAACAAAATAAAAAAAATGAGAAACAAATGTCTGGTGCTTTAAAAATATCAATAAAATTTACAAATATCTAGCAAGACTGAGAAAGAAAGAAGTGAAAGATACAACGTACCAATATCAGGAATGAAACATAGGACATCATTACAGACTCTGCAAACATCAAAAAGTGAATGAGGGAATACTGAAAACAACTGTATACATTTAACTTGTCAG
>NW_017733324.1:68401-73012 GCF_001890085.2 Hipposideros armiger | reverse complement strand
TCTGCGGGCATGAGTTCTGTGAAACTGTTACAATGAACACTTTCTTGCAGTCTTTATTGCCATCTAAGTGTTTAGGATAATTTGGCAGAAAGTTCCTCTGAGATTCTTGAAACAGAAGTTTGAGTAAAAGAGAATCTGCGCTAAAAACTTGCCGATGGTGAGAAATGCAGTGAGACTAACTAAGAAAGAATTGGGTCTAGGAGGTTATGTGTTTTCAGTTCAAATTCTTCCACAGTTGAATTTCTGGCCCTGTCTTTCCTGATCTTTTTATCTGTAGGATTGGAAAAAAAATATATATAAAGTCTTAACTGAAACAGAAAGAATATACATAATGTGTGCTATATAAATAGGATTGTGAAAAGCCAAAACTTTGATAAACTGAGGGAAGCAGGCAAACATTTTAAAAATAGACAAAACTGCCTATCATATGAGATAACAAACTACCATCTAATTGTGACCTAGAATCTTAGGTTTCTTTCTTCCCCTCTTGGGACTTGATAAAAAAGATGATCTAGTGTCATTTACTACAATAAAATAAATGACATTTCAGCAGTCTAGCCACAATCCCAAAAGCACTTTTCAGACCTCAATGCATGAGCAAAAGAAATTTCATATTTCAAAATCCATTTAACTGTGCAGTTGGGAGCCTCTACCTAACCTTCAATTGGAAATCATTAATCTGCACCATAATGATATGCTAAAAGGCAAATATCAAGAGAAGAATCTAATAGAATTTTATAAATGACTGATTCCAAGTGATGAATGTGCTTAAGTNTCTCTAAACCATGCTTTGCATTAGGTTTTCAAGCTGAACCTTTATGAATGCCTATGACTTAGGAAGATGTAGTCATGGAAAGGTGCACAGACGTGATTTTTTTATTTACAGTGGGTCTAGTGGAGCAGAAGTTTTCCCTGAGAACAAGATTATAAGGCTATGTCAGGTGGAGGGGGGCTCTTAAAACACTGAACAAAGCTGTTCAGTTTTTTCCTGAGGTTAAAATAAAGCATAATATAGTGTTTGAAGAGTGAAGTCAACGATGGAAGTGGATTTATGAAAGATTAATTTGATGGCAAACTGGAGGTAGAAAAGCAACTGGAAGGCTATTACATACATACACACCTGCTGTAACAAGCATCTCTAACATCTTGGTGGCTTAATGCAAGCAAGAATTCACTCAGGTCATAACATGGTTATGTGTTTAGTAACTGGCTTCCATGAGGTGATTTAAAGATGTGCTTCCTTCCTGTTTCTGGAGCCACCATCTTCGGCAGCTTCCTTGGGAGGGGGGATCCCTAGTGGACCCTCTGCAGTCAGCTTCCCAAGAGTGAAGGGACTCATGAGAATGCGGTGGGACAGTTGATGGTCAGAGCTGGAAATGGCACAGATCACTGAATGATCACTTTCTATTGGATACAACCAGTCACATGGTCCCAACCTTAATGATAAGGCAGCTGGAAAATGTAGTAACCTGTGTGTCTAGGAATAGAAAACAGAAGTGGTTGGTACATAGCCAGTCTCTTCTATGGAACTTTAAGAGTTTAGCAATGTTCTGAAATAAAATGCTGTCTGTGTTTGACTTCATCATTTCCAAACTTACTTGATTGTGATTTATTATTTTTATAATAATACTATTGCTAATTCTAATTATAAGGATACCTTATAATACCTGGTATTATAAGGAACATGATTTAGGAAATTAGTTATAAGCATCTCCCTTAGTAACTTTTGGAGATATATCACCCTTTTTACCACACTAGGTGGATATAGTAAGGACTTAGAGATTTAAACTTCAATGAATAAACATTTCTAAGATAGCATAATTTATACTTAGCATATACCTATTTTTCAGATGATCTCATTACAGAATATTATAACCTCACTAACCCACTGATTTCAAACCTAAAAGTTTCTGAAAATAGACATGATACCTGTTAAATATGAGAAGTAATCGTTGGTTTAGTCTTAACTGAGTTTATTGCACAGGTCAGAAGGTGTTTCTCTCAATTTTTAAGAAAAAGTCTTAAAGATTTAAAGAGCCCAAATCTGTTGTGCTTCTTTGAGAAGAAACCCTCAAGCAAAATAAGTAGCGTTTGTTTTTCTACAGCAGAGAGGTCAAGTCAATTCTTTTGACATAAATGTGTAATAATGTCACATTCAGAGACCATCAAAAGCAGGGAATAGACCCAGAGGAGTAAGACAAGGAAGGGCATGAGGTGTAGTGTTGTGAAGCTTTAAACAAATGATTGGTGTCTTGTTTACCAGGCTCTGAAGATGATGGTAGATTGAAAAAACATAAGAGTAGTAAAGAAAAAATTAAAAATAAAATAAAAGGCAAATGACATGAGCTTTTGCCTACTTTGTGATTTTGTTTCCTCACTGTGTAAATATGTGTAAGGGTTTCTGATATTTATAAAAATTGAGAGAGAGGGTGTCTCAATTTTTTTCCAAAAGATGTCTGCCAACTGTGATATCCTTTGATAATTTTTTCATTCAGCAACACCTAACTTCCAACCCTAAAAATAACTCTCCACATGAAATATTCTCAATGTGCATTTTTTTTATCCATAAATTTTTATACCACTAAGGAAAAGAAGTTCCTTGGGGATTCACCAAAGAGTTCTCTTATGGGTCAAATTTTCCATTATAGCTCACAATTATGAAAAGACAAATTGGAAATTTTGTCTAGGAAATGCTAATATAGACCTTGTCACATCTTTATGTAAGGAAGTGACCTAGGATTTGGCCTTGAGGATAGGCTGACTAGTAGGCTAGACATTGAATTCTCCTGAAGTTAAAAACTAACCTTTAGTTTTTGGACAAGAGTCATTTATAGTTATTTCTTAAAATTTGTACATGCTTCTCATNACACACACACACACACACACACACACACACACACACGATAACAAAACAAAACAGAAAAAGAAGATACTCTGTCTCCTCTTTACATGATAGTCATTACACTCACAGAATCATCCAGTACACAGCCCACTATTCACTACAAATCACTTCATGTCTAAAACCATCACTGGTCTCCAAACAACATTTTCTAAAGCCATAATTTTACTTGATTTTGCTGCCAGATTGGATGTGATTTTGTTCTTCTTTAAAACTCGCTTTCCCTTGGCTCATGTTCCTCATTTGGGCTCCAGGGACCCCTGGTGGAGGCAGGTCCCTAGTTACTGCTGGGGTTGGAAGTTTTGAACCCCTAAGGGGTCACCACTGACATCATAGCAGAGGTGGCCTCATGGAACTGCTGGGTTGTGGTAAAAACCCTGACTCCTCACCAGGCTCTTCTGTCACCACCCAACAGGGACGGAGAGAGGCGCCTCGTGACTACCAGGGGAGGGTGGATGGCCTGGTGACCTGAGATACTGCAGTGGGGTGGGGCAATGGCTGTCAGGAAGAAAGTCCCTGGACTGTGTCTTTCTTTTTAACTGTGTTTCTACCTACATCCTTGCTCAGGCTTGACACTCCACTGGTATGGGCTGAAGGAATAAACAAATTAATGTGTAAATCTGTGTTCATTTCCAATCTCTGTCATCTGAAGTTACTACAGACTTAGTGACTTAAAAATAACAGAAATGTACTACCTCCCAGTTCTGTAGGTCAGAAGTCCAGGCATAGTGTAGCTCAGTGTGGTCATCTCATTTGAGTCTCTTAAGGGCAAACTCAAGGCTTTGTAAGGGCTGCATTCCTTCCTGGATGCTCTGGGAAAGAACATGCTTCCAAGCACATTTTATTGGGTCTTTGGAAAAGTCATGATGCATGTTTGCGACAGATGGANAAATCAAATGCCTGTGGATTTTATATCAGTATTTGGTGGTACTGTATGTATGAAAACATGTTTTCAGGGATGAAATACATAAAATCTAACACGTTTGATCATAGGAAAGATTAACTTTGAAGTGCTCAGCAAAATGTTATCCCCCAAGAATTCCATTCTGTTCATTAGTAGACCTATATTACAAATAAAAATTGTGCTCTGTTATTATTGTAATATGTTGATTTTTGTCCATAAAAATATGGGGATTTGTTCTCCTTCCTGCTATTAAGTACCTGCATAATAGCTTTGATTTTGCTGCTTGGTCCACACAGCCTAACTACTCACCATCTGGCCCAACTCTGTGGAGCAGGCTGTCTTTTATCTAGCTCCACGCCCTCTGCAGCCTCGTCTATCACCATTTCCACCTGCTCACTCACTCTGGCCACACTGCAGTTGATCAAAGGTCTTTCTACTTCAGGACCATGGCAAAAGCTCTGTCTCCCCTCTGCTAACATTTACCCATCATACTGGGCTCGGTTTAAATGTCTTTTCCTCAAAGAAGCCTCCTGTGACCCGCCCCCTCCCTGCCAGCTAAGGCTCGTTTGCCTCTTCTAATTGCTTTTCAAATCCTTCACTGTCCTTCCTAGCATATAAGAAAAATTTAAATATGTATTTTTTATACCAATATTTGTTTTTATTTCTGGATCATCCACTGGACGGCACACTCCATGGCAGCATGAAGTATATCTATATTATTCACTGATATGTCCTCACTGGTACATAATTAGCAATTCTATTTGTAGGCATGGCTTGGCTGTCGTTGTTGAAAATCAATTGAATGAAT
>NW_017733324.1:62042-65644 GCF_001890085.2 Hipposideros armiger | reverse complement strand
GTGGGTATGTAAGAAGGATCTGTAATAAGGACAGAGAAAAATACTGTTAGAGAGATTTCCAGGTAAAGTAAAAAGGGATTGAAAGAGATTCTATTGTTTATTTTAGTTTATTTCTCTGTTTTATAAGGTATGACAGATAATTATATGACAAAATTAAATAGCGTTATTGCATTCTGATGGCAACTTCACATACACAGTTGGAGGACCACTAAGATTCTGACGAGCTCTCAGCAGCCACATAACCTACAGCATCCTCCAAATGCAGCCAAGTGGCAGAGCTGAGAGAGAGAGTTATGCCCAAAAGTGCACCGAGGGTGTACCTGGTCCTTATAGCCCTCCGCTGGGAAGTGTGTGCTTCTCACCTCCCCTCAGGGATGATGCATTATCCTAGATAAGATTTTTTTTTCTCTTTTATAATAAGAAGAACACCATATATTTTACACGAAATGTTGAAGCACTGCTACTTGTATTATCGAATGTATTCCTAACGACAGGCCTTTTTTTAGAGATGAAAACGCTGAGGCTCAAAAAGTTGAGTTCCTTGCTCCAGGTCACACAGCTAATGCAGAGTCAGGATGAAATCCAAGCAAGTGGGAAGGAGTATAGGACGTGCCTCGTGACTTTGACAATAAGCATTTATCCCAGCCCCGGTTTAGAAGTTTGGCAAGAGAGCACTGGGTAGCATCTCAGATGTCATCCAGCCCCAGGATATTTAGAACTGCACACCATTATCCCTTCCTGGGTCAGGACATCAACTATACTGGGTCCCAATCCCCTTACATTAAAAAAAAAATGATACGGAATAGGACATAAAATATCCACTTGTAGAAAGGGAAAGTGCTGGTTAGTGCAACTTTCATTTCACTTATGTATGTACAAAATGAAATTGTTCTTGTGAAGGCTTTCATTTGCAAGGCTACAAGGGTTCTGGTCTCCACCAGCTTTTCCTTTTACAAGTGGAGAGACTGAGTTCCAGAGGGAGTGAAGGGGGGGGGGGGNGTTTGAGAAATGTCCTTAGAAGATCAGGCTTTTCAAACTAAAGTTTGTCAACTTATGTCTCACCTTATCCTGGAAGAAGACTTTTGTTTAACTGAGTTATCAGGCCTGATAATTCCATGAGTTTCTATAACGAAGATGGTCCTAAAGTTCCTCTACATTTACGAAGCTTGTATGAAGTGTATTTATATGGCCACCATCTTTTAGAAACAGTCATGAGGTCCTGTCTGCTTTTTTCTATTTAACTTAAACGTGTGCAGAAATAGATTTCAACAGAGAAAGGTGGCTTTTATAACTAGCAAGCTGGTCCCAGAAGAATCATAAGATAACAAGAATGATCTCATTTGGAGTCTTTTTCTATTTTTAATTTGTCTCATCATGAAGGATGAAGGACAACAAAAAAGTGCTCCAAATTCTTTGATGCACTCTCCTTCTTTGATTGTTATCTTTGAGGAGAGCTCTGAAAGCATCAAATAAATCCATTGTTGGAACATCTTGGCATGTAATAAGAATAGAAAGTGACACAATTATCTTTTCTTGTGTCATTGATTGTAGGGAGAGTTTGGAAAGGCATTAAATAAAGTCTGTCCTTTGGGGAATTTAAACCTGTACAGTTGTACCACCATGGTGTGGGAGGGAGCGAATCCTTTCAGAAGAATTGAGTAGAAGTTTACAGATGTTTTTCAGCCGAAAAATGGTGGGTCTAGGTTTGTGGGTGTTTAATAAATTAAAATNCCAACATTTAATTGTACTGACAGCTCCTAAAACAAATGCATCATCGCTGGGGAATGAACATAAGTTTGCTACTTAGAAATCCTCATAGGAAATTGTAGGAGGCGTTCTTGACATCTCCTAATTTAACATGTTCAAAGCTGAATTTACCAGCTTCTCTCTCCCTCTCTCCAGTCTACCTTACTGTTGTGGGCTGAGTTATGTCCCCCAACCTCATAGGTTGTAGTTCTAATCTCCAGTACCTCAGCATAGAGTCTTTAAAGAGGGTATTAAGTTAAAATAAGATCCTCAGGGTGGGCCCTACCCAGGAAGGCTGGTGTCCCTATAAGAAGAGGAGGTTAGGACACAGACAGTTACAGAGGGGAGGCCACATGAAGTCACAGGGAGAAGGTGGCCATCTGCAAACCATAGAGAGAGACCTCAGACCCTGCCAACACTTTGATCTTGGACTTCAATCCTGCAGAATTGTGGGAAAATAAATTTCTGCTGTTGGAGCCACCCAGTCTGTGATACTTTGTTATGGCTGCCCTATTAAATTAATATATCTATTTTACTAAATGCTTCATATTTGGTCAAAGGCATCACCATGTATTTCTATTTTTTTCTTAGATCCTTTCTAAGTTTTAGCATATTTTCTTCTATATGTTTCTCAGGTTCGTCCCTTCTTCCGCTCTAATCCCACTTCTACCATGCTTGCCTAGCCGTCTTTACCCTTCGTGGTTGCACTGCACCAGGCTTTTCCTCTGAGACTGGTCTGGATTCCAGTCCGTGCTGCCTTTCTCCCTCGCCCTTCACCTTTCCTAGCACGCTCCTGTGATCACGTCATCTCACTGCTGGAAGAGAGAATGGCTCTGCACTGCATTTCCTATTAGTAACAGTTGACAGTCCTAGCTGGCCCCACATGCTGAAGGCATGTCCCCTCAGCCCACAGGCCTCCAGGGACACAGTGGGCTCACGCTGCTGCCTTCTCTCTCGACTCACTGCCCAGGACACNCTCCAGGTGTGAACCTGTCTGCTGGCCATGGCTTTTCCCTGCTATTAACCTTTTCAAAGTTTCTGACACTGGAATTAAGTGCTCCTCTCTGTGATTTCCTTACGGGGCGGTGCAATCTTCAACCTATTCACGCTAAGTATTCTCTTCCTTTTGCCTCAAGCCCATGCACTCACTGCCTGACCACCCAGCTAGTTCCAGCAAAGGTCATGGAGAAAACAGAGGGTAGAGCTGTGATGAAAAGTGATCCCTTTCCTCCTCCTTGGGAGCACACAGATAGTATCCTTTCTCGGCTAATAACCACCTACTGATGGTTTAGCCTTTTGAATGACTTTGGCAGCATCAAGCGTTCTCTGAAGCACATTTAGAACAGACCCCGTGTGGGAATGATAATCTGTCTTTTGAAAGCTGCACTTGATATGTATTAAAAAAATATCTGAATAAGAGGAGAATGAAAGTGAACTAAATGGAATTACGTTACAAGCTAGATCTTTTGTGATAAAATGCAGGGTTGTTCAACACAGGAAAATATTGATCATGACATGTCTCATGTAGGGAAGTAAGATTTATCCGCTCTACAGTCAGGAGAGAGCTGAGATCCTGTAGAGACAATTTTTTAGCTCATCTAAAGGGAGCGTGATGCACCAGAAAGGAGTGATTTTGGTGACAATTGTATCTAGTTAGTAGTAGGGTCACATTTTTGTATTTTCTCCCCCTTCATCATGACCATCTTTTTCAATTCCAAATAATTTCAAGTGACTGTTAATCTTAAGCCATGTTTTAGTAGCACAATGGTCCCCACTTGTGTTTGACCCACACCTACCACTGCTTGTGGTAGCTTGTGACCTCACGTATAGGTGGTCATACCTTTGAGGCTAATTAT
>NW_017733324.1:45772-58407 GCF_001890085.2 Hipposideros armiger | reverse complement strand
CCCTCCTGCTTTGCACCCATCCAGACCCTTGTACCTTGGAGGACCTGGCTCACATCTCCCTGATTCCCCTCGGCAGTTTCTCAGTCGTGCTGATCATGTGCCCCGCTGCCCCACTGCACTCATTGTGCTGCCAGGAGACGCTGCCCTTCTCAGTGAAAACAAAGCCGCATCAGCACGGTCATCAGGAGAAAGAAGGTGAGCGGGTGAAACAGGGCACCCAGTCAGTCCCCTGGCCTGTACTGGATCCCGGAAGGTCACCTTGGCCCTGGATCGCTCTTGAGTGCTGTCTCTGCAGTCAGGCTGACCTTTCTTTTTAAAATTCTGTCCCTCATGTGGGTTGATGACAACTGATAGAAATTTCTTATATGGCTCCTGCATAAATATCCTATAGGCTACCCTAGAAAATTCTGTTTTTGTTTGTTTGTTTGTTTGCTGATAGGTAAGAGACAGAGGTTAAGGCATTTATGAAATGTAATTGGCCCTCAGGGTTGTAGACCAGGCATGCTGGCCTGGGGTCCTAGGAGAAATCACACGTCTGAAGACCTCTCTTTCCTGGCTCCTGGCATGATTCTACAGGAGAAATCTCACCTTGACCCCTACTGCTTTGATTAGCCACCTCCAGTCCAGGTCAAGGGTAACATACTGGGTTCTGCCCTCACAGCATTGAAGACCTGCCTCTATTTACATAATTGACCTGAGAATGATTTCACCTTTCAGGTAAACTCATGCTCTGCCTTCTGAGACACAGTCCCCACTTGCAGGGCCACAGAAGGATGAAACTCACACATAGCACCATAACCCCAGCCATCACGAGACACCAGCTTACAGCAGGGGACAGCATGGAGGTTTATTCTCTTTTGTCCATGGTCTTTATTGTCAAGGCAATCTGACTGACTTTTGTCACTTCATTAACTGTCAAAATTGATTTGGTAGATGTATTAGTTTTTTACTGCTACTCCAACAAGTTATCACAAACTCAGAGGCTCAAAGCAACACAAATTTATTATCATACAGCTCTGGAGGTCAGAATTTTAAAAGATGCTGCATTCCTTCTAGAAGCTCCAGGAGAGAATCCAATCCTTGCCTTTTCTAGAGTTTAGAGGTTGCCAGCGTTCCTTGGCAGCCTCCGTGGGTCATCCTCTGTGCTCAAAGCCAGCAGCACAGTATCTTCCAATCTCCCTCTTTCCGCTTTTGTTGCTGCATTGTCTTTTCCCACTCTGCTGTCATTCTCACATCTCTGTGACTCTCACCCTCCTGCCTGCCTCCTATAAGGACCCTTGTGATGACACTGGGCCCACCTGATAATCCAGNGTTTGACCCACACCTACCACTGCTTGTGGTAGCTTGTGACCTCACGTATAGGTGGTCATACCTTTGAGGCTAATTATCTTCATTACATGATGATATTAATGTACATCTCATAGAGCTGTTGAGAAGACTATCTGTAAAGCACTACAGAAATATGTTTGTCATTGTTGTTTCTTTCAGATAGGACCGAACAATATTTGCAAATGCTCAAAAAAACCATAATTTAAGCCAACCATAAGTTAAGCCAGGCCTACGCCAATTGTGATCTGAATGATGTGGGTGCATAAGACTCGCCTCCAGTAGAAGATGGTCTGGTTGAAGGTTGTGAAAATCCAGGGCGATGGTGAAGTCAGGGAAGGTGACCACCACATAGTAATTGAAAGAAAATTCTGAGAACTAAAGAGAACTTAATGCCAGGGAGAGTGTGAATGAGTAAGTGAAAGAGTCATCTTGGTAAACAACTGGAGCTGGTGCTGTTAACCACAACTTTCCCCATATAACACCAGGGAGGCTGCCTGGAGAAGTCCCCCAAATGAAACTGGCACCTCCATGCTTTCACTTAGTGGATTCCAGGGCCTTCCCACTTATCTATTACAGGTTGAATTGTGTTTGCCCTCCTCCCCACAAAAGATGTTGAAGTCCTAACCCTTAGTATTTCAAGGGACCTTCTTTGGGAAAAGGGTCTTTGTAGATTATTACGTAAAGATGAGGTGATTAAGATGGACTCCAATCCAATATGACTATGTCCTCATTAACAGGGGAAATGTGGATATAGAGACAGATACATGCAGAGGGAATATGATGTGAAGACACAGGTAGAATGCCATCTACAAGCCAAGGGACATTGGAAGCTAGGGGAGAGGTTTTCTTTCACAGCCCTCAGAAGGAACCAACCCCGCCAGAACTCTGATCTCAGACTTCTGGTCCCCAGGACTGTGAGACAATGAGCTTCTGCTGTTAAGGCCACCCAGTTGGGTTACTTGGTTGTGGTAGCTCCAGGAAACTAATACACCACCCTTTGCCTGGGAGGCAAATAGTATTCAGTTGTTTGTCTTCTTCCTTTATTGACTTTCTGCTTCTACTGCAATGTAAGCTCCATGGGCACAGGGACCTAATCTTTTTCCATCACAGCACCTAGACCTGTATCTAAGAATTGGTAGANCCCGTCAGTGATGGACAGTGGCTTAATAGGGCTTAGCTTTCAGAACAGAAATGAGTCCTGTTTGTTTCGAAAGGAAAACTAAACTTAAATGGCAACTGGATATTGGATAAAAGTCTTGTGGGATTAGGGCCAAAACAAGGAGCTTGTTTGTGGAGCTCCTTGGGGGAGCTGGGAATTGAGAACTCCAGGTGGTCTCAAGAAGCAGCTAAAATTTCCCTGCTCTAGTGGGCTGTACGTGCCCGAGAGCTGCAAAACACCAGCTAACCTTTGCTGGAGACTCCGAGCCTTTGCAAAGGGCATGCTAACCACCTCGTTGATTGCAAAGCCCGCTCTAATGGAGAAGGGAGGACAGCAGTGGTGACCAGCTCTCTGTGGGAGGGCTGGGCGTGATGCGTTCCGGATCTGATTTCCCCAGCGTGGCCCGTAAGCCTGAGGGCGCTCCATTTAGCTCTTCTGTGTCTTAGTTTCTCATCAGTAAAATAGAGATAAAAATCCTTCATTATCTTGCCAAGCTGGATGTGGGGATTAGTTAAGTAGAAGATGGAGATGAGCAAGGGTTATATATTTTTATAATGGTTACAATAAGAAGAGGAGGGGTAAGCCTGAAAAAAGAAAAAAGAAAAAAGAAAGCTGAATGTTATTGTTCATTAAAAATCAGGCTCTAAGCATCTAAAGTACATGCCCCATGTTATCATCTCCAATTGTAAAAACCACCTTGCATCTATCTATAAATGATAGTTTTACTTTTTTGAAGAAAAGCCTTCTTCCAATTGAAAGAGCTCCCAGTGGTCAAAGATGGAACAATTTGAGCAAGAAAATTAATAAAGAAGAATTGGACTGTAACTCAAAGTATGAAATAAAATTCTGAGTCCATATTGACATAAATGATTGTACTAATAAATAAATGAGAGACAAGAGACAAACCTGCTCAGAATTTCCAATAATTCATGCAGATAATCTGCCCTCAAGGTGGTTGAGCATAACTCCCCCCCTCTTATGTGTGGGCTACTCTTAGAGACATCCTTCCAAAGAGTATGATATGGAAAGGGAGGGGAAATAATAACCTTATGGTGGGAAAATCTGACAATAACTACTTCAGCCATGTGATCAAGGTCAACATCAATGGTGGTACGTCATGTTGATAGTATGGATCCTTGATAGCATGTGATGAGAATGATATTTTACCTCTTAGCCTTCCTCTCAAAACCCATATGCATAGTCTAGCCATGAGAAAAATATCAGACAAACCCAAACCGAGGCACATTCTATGAAATACCTGACCAATAATACTCCCTAAAACTGTCAAGGTCATAAAAAAAGTTAAGGTCATCAAAACCAAGAAAAATCTGAGAAACTATCATAGCCAAGAGAAGCCTAAGGAGACATGACCAGTAAATGTGAGGGGGTGTGTTGAATGGGATCCGGGAACAGTAAAGGGGCATTGGATGAATATTAAGGGNGTACAAATTCATAATGAATAATCCCTCTGATATCAAAAAAGGTTAGTAACATCGTTGCAACAAACTCTCGAACTCAATTGTCAGACCTCATATGTTACTTTTGAGGTGAAAAGATGAAAATCTATTTCCTTGTGGCTTACTGGTTTGCATCCATAGAACCCCAAATGAATAGAAATTTGGCAAGTTTGCAGTCAAGTTGATTGTTACCAGAGGCTGCTTTTACCAGCACACCGCTGGGTGAATGCGCTATGCGGGGGAGTGCAGAGCCCCCTTGCGGCCTGGGTCTGCATGGAGCAGTGCCTCCTCACCTGCACTGTTTACCTCTGGACGTCAGGTGGATAAAAAACATCTTGGCTCTCACTTCAGCCACCTACTGGCGGGTCTGTTTATTGCAGCCGCTTAGCCAAGACGTAAGGTGGGCACCGAATTCTGAGCTGAGGGCCACCTGCCGGAGTGCCACCTCCATGCTCTAATCTGATCCCCTCACTATTCTGAAAAATGCTGTTCTGGCGTCTTTGGGAACCTTATCTTCCTCTTGTATTTCTGAAAAGGAACCACTTACCAGGTCCCAGATATAAAAGGTCCCCGGAAGAGACAGTGTCACAAGGGGATGGCCTTGATCTCCCCAGACAGGCATGTCCGTTATGTGCAGTGAAGGGTCCTTTGGAAGCTGTGCCTGATGGCGTCTATGGAGGTGATGTGGCCGCACGGTTGGAATATGGCCTGCAGTCCCATGGTGTCCCGGAAGCCAGGGTTTCCAGGAAATCCTTCACACTGTTGTTCTCTGAGTATGTCAATAGAATTTCCACTTCCCAGGCCTCTGCCCTGCTTTTCTGCTCCCTGCACTGACAGGGGAAACAACAACACTGTGCATCACAGTCTAGACCTTGCCAAGCACTTTACTATCAGCCGTGTTGTTCGACCCTCTGAAGCAGAAGGACTCGTGTTATATACCTTGTTTCCGGTGAGTAGATTGAGAGCCAGAGACGGCCAGTGTTTTTTCATGTTCACACTGAGCAGGAAGGAACCCACACCTCTGAATGCGTGCACTGTCCTACGGAGGTCTCTGCCTGCACTTTGAAATCGCCAGCCTGGGATTCCAGGAAAATTCTATCCTAGAATTTTCACTCACACCAGTTGCTTAAGGGGTCTAAGCTTTAGTTTCCTCATTTGTAAAATGGACGAATGANTTTCTGAGATTTCACCCTTCCTTGTTAGATAGCTGTTTAAACGGAAGACGACTCTTTCCATGTTACTGTGGATCAGTTAACATCTTCTTACATTCTGATATTAAGTTTAATGAACCAGTTCACATCAAGTGCAGTAAGGGAATGGGTGTACTGATTGAATTCTGGCTCTTGAGGGCACAGTACGTAATGTTAAATTAATTTCTCATCAATATTTGTTACTTGATTATCAGGAGAAACAGATTGTATCCAAGACCTTATCGATTTCACGTGCCCTTGGCTCCAACTTCTTTATCTAGTTTCACTGCTCTCCTCTGCTCCTATACCTTCAACTATTCACCTGGTGTCATGGTGCCTTGTCCTCTGAATACAGATTGAAGAGTGAGTATAATATTACATCTCACTGTTTGAATAGCTCTTTTCTCAATGAACTCTAAAGATATCGATCCTCTGTAATGGTGGACCAAGATTTTGTCTTAGGAGATTCCTGCATTGTAAATACTCATGGCAAACAGCGATCTAAGGATTCTTCAACATGAAAATTCTGTAAGTCCATGATATTTAAGTTGCTTCTTCTTTCAGAACTCTCATCCCCACTGGTGCAAAAAAGCAAATTCATCTTTATTTTACATTTTTCTAGGAAGACAGGCTTTCCTCAGAAAGTGATGGATGGTTGTAGTTCTAATCCATGAATGCATTTCATTCCAGAGATGGTTAGAGAGAAATGGTATTTTTGGCCATAAGATGGCCCAAGATTTAGGTTCAGAGACAACCCTCCTTTTTGCTTCTGTGCAAGGATTGTTCCCTTCCACCCTCACTCTGTTCCCCTCTGCTCTTCTCTTTCAAAGGGTCTCATTGGTGAGCTTGCAGAAATTTACAACCCAAAGGGACCGATGTTGCAAGGTTAATGCAGTCAATCCTGACATCTTGAAAAATTACCCACCGCTCTACACAAGAACAGGTGGTGCTGGGCAGACGTCAAACCTTCCGGTGGCTATAAAGCCTGCTTATTTGTTATCCCTTTTCTTCCTTCCACAAGAGAGTGGGATTCCTTCTGGAGGCCGTTTATCATTGTTGGTTCAGAAACACAATAAGGAATATAAAATCTATAAGGATACTGCAGGAAATAAATGTTTGCTTTCTTCTTTACCTAAGACATCCGCATGCAGAGGCCCAGAATCACTGAGATTCTGGGTGCCTGCAAGGGGCAGACAAAGAAGAGCTCACCATCTTGAAGAAAGAGACAGGAGGTTCATAAAGCCGGACTCCTCAGATTTTCCTATACATGAGATCATCTGTGGATCACGTGGAAATGCAGATTCTGATTCAAAAGCTTTGTAGTGGGGCCCGAGAGTCTGCTTCTCTACAAAGCTCCCAGGTGATGTAGAGGCCACTGGCTAGGTGACCACATGGTGCGTAGCCAGGCGGCTGACATAGATAAAGAGAAACAGTCTGTACTCAGACAGCCATGGTGGCTTTGCCACTCTACGTGTGATCTGAAGACTAGCAACAATGTCCAGCCCAGCCATTTTGGAGCCTGAGGACAAGGGAAAAANTTCATTTGTTAGTTTGACGTCTATCAGTATTCATTGAGCATCTTCCATATGCTCTAGGTGTGAAGGCCACAAGTGTAAAATGAAAAAAATTTGTTTTCCTGCTCTCTCACCACTGCTCCTTTCTGATTCTTTCTCTATATCTTCCTGCTCTCCCCAACTTCTCAGATGTTGGACAATCTCACAGCACAGTCCTCAGACCTCCCCTCTTTCTCTCTCCTCATCTCTAGGTCAGGAGTTGGCCAAGTTTTTCCTGTAGATGTCCAGGCAGTGAACATTTTCAGCTTTTGCAGGCTACACAGTCTCTGTTACAAAGACTCAACCCTGTCATTGTAGCACAAAAGAGCCTACAGACCATACATGAGCGAGGGAATGTGGCTGTATATTTACCATAACAGGGAGGTGTCCTGGCTCAACCACAAGCCATAGTTTGTGGACTTTGGTCTGGGTAACCTCAGATCCGTGGTTTTTAATGCCTTCTAAAGTCTCCTGATTCATAAATGCATTTCCCCAGCTCCAGTCTTGTATCTCTACTTGGATGTTGATAGAACTCCCATCCAAACCTAAGCCTCCCTAGCACTCCTCATCTCAGTAAATGGCATCTTTGTCCATCCAGTGGCTCAGATCAAAACTTTGGAATCATCTTTGATGCCTACATTCTTTCATATCCCTTCATCTATTTATCATCCGTGCCATTGGCTCTACCTTTAAAATATATCCCAAATCCGACTGCTTCTCATGAGGCCTGCTCCTACTACCCTGTCCCAGGCCCTAATCCCCTCTTGCTTGGACTTTTGCAGTAGCTTCTTTCTCTACTGTTAGCCTAAACCCCAGCCAGGAAAAAACATCACCCCTGGAATAAAACCCAATTTTATCCTGGCCCTCAAAGCCCCATGTGGTCTACTCCCCAGCCTCCTCTCTGCCTTATTTCTATATTCTCTTTGCTTCTTGCTCTCGTAATGCTCTGGCCTTCCTGCTATGCCTTCAGCCTATGGAGCCTGCTCCCACCTTAGCACCGTTGCACTTGGTCTTCAGTCTGCCTGGAAAGCTCTTCATCCAGGTCATCGCATGCATCTCTCTCATGCTTCCGCAGTGAGGTCGTCTCTGACCTATCACATTGAGTGGACTAATACCTTTATCGTTCTCTCTCCACCTACTCCACTGTAGATTACTTAAGAGTTTGTACTGCATATGTGTTTATTTATCACTTGCCTCCCCTACTAGAATGCAAGTTTTGCAAGGTTAGAGAGTTTGCCATTGCGTTTTCTGGGGTGTCCTTGTTCCTAGGGTTGGAAGTGACACATAGCACATGCTCAATAAATATCTGTTGGCTGTCTGAGTAAAGAAATGACTACACGAGGGAGGAGAGACACACTCCTTTTTCTTACAAAGCTTACAGCCATTGGGATGATTCAGAGAACGAAATAATCAAACAGCATGGGAACACCCACAATGAGAATGAATCAGTGGACTACGGAGCCCCATTCCTCTCCTAGATTGTGGTTTCCAGAACAATCTTTCCAGATAGAGCGATGCCTTAATTGAGACTTTAACGATGAATAGTAGTTACAGACCTCAGGCAAAGCAGGGACCTCTGGAGGTGCTGGGACTGAAAAAGGCCAGGGAAGCTGAACCAGCTAAAACATTGAAGACAGTGTTTTTGCATTGCCGCCTTCTCTTCTGAAGTAGTATTTAGTACCTGTATTTTCACTGATTTTCAGCTGAGTAAATTGGTTAACTGACTCACATTTTATAAGTCTAAATACTGAGTTGTAATTGCCAAAATGATAGCTACGAAATTGGTGACATTTATAGAGGTCAGAACTTGCTGTTGGTAGCACACTGGGCAGTTGCATCCTTACTGGCAAGTGAAATTACAGTGCTCTGGGGCTGTGATCCCCATGTGATCACTACCTTCACTCTTTGCCCTCATTTTAATGAATCATTTTATCCTGGGGAGATGCAATTGGTCTTGGATTATCAAGGCAACTTTGCAGCGATGGAAAAAAAAATCACTAAACTTTATGAGACACAAGATTAATAGGATTAGGTCACCATTCTTTCCCCTGCTTTGACAGAAATGCAATTTCATCACATTTTTCACTTATGCAATATATACCCCAAGGTTTACCTTTACTTTAAATGTCTCAGTGCTTTTAGAGTGTCCACATTTTCCTTTTAAGCTTCATGAAGCCAGCAGGGGTGGGAATTATCCCTTGGTATCCCTTGGTACTTGTTTGAAAGTTCACAAAGAATTAATTAATGGGACACCTCATGCTGACAAATACCATATAATGCACCTGAAGAAGGGCTGTAATCACAATAATGCATTTCCCACAATGGACAGTGGTGCTTTTCAGTAATTTCATGAACTGCTCAAGACAGATATTTACAACCTGACTGGTCAAGCCCTGCTATTCACTTTGCACATGTGACATGCAGATTGAAAATTACACCAAGCCATTCAAATGTACTTCTGACCTGCTAAAAGGATATGGAAGTCACGGCATATTCAGTCTTTGGAAAACTGCACCACTCTCCAGACAAGTGACATCAGCTCACGTGGTAGCGATGTGGATCCCAAACTAATCTCTGAAGGAAGAGAATGACTTCATATGGAATTGTGAAGAAGACAAAAGTTCTACTACGGTGAAATTAATAAAAAATAAGCTATGCTTAGAAAATAAGTTTTCCTAATCTTTTCATATCTATTAATTTAAAGATAGAATCCCATACATTTTAGACAATGCTACAGCCACCCCCTACTTCATTTGTCATCAATGTTATAGACCGAGTTGTGTCTCCCCAAGACTCATTATTGAAGTCCTAACCCCCAATTGACTGTATTTGGAGATAGGACCTTTAAGGAGGTGACAAAGGTTAAATAAGATCACAAGGGTAGGGCCCTGATCCACAGGACTGATGTCCTTATAAGAAGAGGAAGACCCTCCAGAGACCTTCCTCTCTCCACGTGCACACACAGTAAAGGCCATGAGGACACAGTCAGAAGATGGCTATCTACAAGCTAGGAAGAGACACCTCATCAGAGACCAACCCTGCTGGCACCTTGATCTTGGTCTTCCAGCTTCTGGGACTGAAAAAGTAAATGTCTGTGGTTTAAGCCACCCAGTGTGTGGGATTCTGTCATGGCAGCCTAAGTAACTAATATAGTCATGTTGGGGCTAAAGAGCATGTGCACAATAAGGGTATTACTTTCAAGGATCCTGCATCATTGATTTAGTATACCTACTATATTTCAAGAGTAGTATCTATATTTGTTGAGCACTGAACTGTGCCATTAATTGTATACATTTAAATATGTGCAGGTTTTGGTATATCAATTATATTTTAATAAAGCTGTTAAAAATAGAGTGCCAGGCATTTTTTTTGGATATATCTTATTTCTAATCCAAAGAATTACAAGTAACTTGGATTAGTGACACATGGGCTACAGGAAAGTTGACCAACTGTCTGGTTGCTTGGGACTGAGTGAGTTCCTGGGATGTGGGACTTGAGGTGCTAAATCCACAGCTGTCCCAGAGAAACGAGCACAGGTTGGGCACTCTGGCACAGGCCTGTGCTCTGGCTGTCGTGACCCCTGGGCAGGTGAGTCCGGGGTCCTACCTTGGAGAGGCAGGGCTCATGATAGGGATTTATCAGTCAAGATCCTGTTAGATTTGAGAAACCATAGCAGCAATTTTAACAGAGATATTTTAGTACAAATAATTGCTAATAAGATATAAGGAATCATTGAGTAAGAAATTGTAAGGGTTTAAAAAAAAAAGAGCATGAATGTATCATTGTCGAGACCCCTCGACCCACCCGAGGACGCCTGGTTGATCAGGCCAGGAACCCCCCGAACGGTTCCTGAGAGGATTGGATGGGAGATGAGAAATAAAGTGAAGAGACAAAAGTGCTGGGAGCGGGAGGGACTCAGACTGCTGGTAGCCGACTGAGACCTCGTTTGTTGGAAAGGCTCTGGTTATATAGTCAGTAAGTTCCTTTTTGTGTAGGGGAATTTAGCAGGGGGTTTTAGTAGGGGCCTTTGGGTGTAGGTATACAGAAACCAGGAACTAGGGCCGGGACTTTGGGAGGCCTGAAATCCCCTAAGCAACGAGTCCATAGTGAAACTGTAAATAAGCCTTGCGGTGGGCTCTGTGGTCGGCTTGCTGTGGGAATGGGTACTTTTGGCCATGTCCAAGCAGATTACTAAGCAGTTACTAAGCAGACTCTCTTATCCAGCAGCTCCTTTAGGCATAGGGTCCTGCACAGAGGCATGTAGTAGTTTGCCACAGCCTCAGTATTCCCAATTGTCCTCAATTGGCCCCCAACATACCATGGAATAGCAACTGCAGGCATTGGGGCCTGCCCCTAGGGCTTGCAAACAAAAGGAAGAGGTTGGAGCTTTTGAAACCTAGATGCTTAAGATGCTTAGAGGAGGGGTCCTGTTGGGCGGGGACCCAGACTCCTGGAGAGACTGCTGGCTGGCTGGTGCTTTCTGTGTCTCTGGGAGGGAGCAGGGAGCCGTGAGGTCAGTTGTACAAATGTTGGAAAATTTTGAACTGGAACCAACGGCTATTACCAGAATGAAGTGTGCTTCTGGGGTGAAGTGTTGCCTGAGTGAGGCTAATCGGAGCAGGAGTCAAACCGGAGGAAAGTGTGCCTTCTNACTCTGAACTGCAGGATAAGTGAAACAGTAAGAACAGAAGTTAAATGATGATTAAAAAACAGCATGGCAGGATTTCAACCTGCAGATTAAAGATAGAAAGTTTTGCCAAAGACTCAGGTGAGACATCTGTTACTGTACATGAAAGACTCTGCAGAGTACGAAATATTTTTTTAGAAAGTGCTTGTTCTGGATAAGAATTTTGCTTTTCTCTTAGTAAGCAGAATAATTAGTAAAGATCAAGGAAATGCACCCTGAAATTTCTTGGTTGATAATATTTGTGTGTGTTATATACTGCTGAGTCAGCTCCGACTCCTGGGGACCCTGTGGATGAGTGACATCTACACTGTCCCATCCTCACAGCCCTGCTCAGCTCCTGTGGACTTCTGCCCGTGGCTTCTCTTATGGAGTCAATCCATCTGATGTTGTCTCCCTCTTTCCTGCTGCCTGCTGTTTTTCCCAGTATTGTTGTCTTTTCCAAAGAACCCCGCCTTCTCATGATGTACCTGAAGTAGGACCACTGCAGTGTTGTCATTTTTACCTCCAGCGATGTTTCAGGCTGAATTTGCTCTGGGACCCACTTGTCCATCTTCCTGTTGGCCCAGGGTCTCTGTAGAGCTCCCCTCCCCACCACATTTCAAATGATGCCATTTTTCTCCTGTCAGCATTCTTCACTGTCCAGCCTTCCCATCTATACACAGTGATTGGGAACATGAGGATGTGGGTGATCTCAGCCTTGGTCTCTAGTGACACATCTTTGCTCTTGATGACCTTTCCTAATCTTTTCATTGCTGCCCTTCTGAGTCTCAGCCTTCTCTTGAGTCTGCAGTCTCCATTTGAATGAATAACTGAACCGAGGTAAGCAAAATCTTGAACAATTTAGATGTCTTCATTGTCTGAGTTAAAGCTGTATATTTCTGCTGTAGTCCTGATTTTTGTTTTCTTGAAGTTCAGATGCAGTCCTGCCTTGGCACTGTCTTCCTTCACTTCCATCAGCAGTTGTTTCAGGTCATTGCTAGTTTCTGCCAGTAAAATGGCGTCATCTGCATATCCTAAGTTATTCATATTTCCTCTATGAATTTTTACTTCCCTTTTCTATTTCACCTTTTCCCTTATAAAGGCTCACCTTTCAGGAAGGCTCTCAGCGGAAGGCAGAGAGAGATCACAAATATTTGCTGCATAGACTATTTAGTGATAAGCCTGACCCTGGGGAGCAGTGTGCATACATCCCAGGTGACAGGTTTTTCTCTTAGATACCTAATGCAGCTGAAAGAAGTGAGAAATGCTTGTCCAGTTTAA
>NW_017733324.1:29282-38657 GCF_001890085.2 Hipposideros armiger | reverse complement strand
CTTTGGTGCAAGAATTTGATTCTAAGTTTGTCTGGATTTAAATATTTGCCCCAATATTAATACAATATTATGTATATGTTATGTAGCATAGACAACCCATTGGCATAATGGGTGATTATCACAATCATCTTGCAACAACAGCCCGGCGACACTCTACACTTCCTTCTATTTCTCCCACTCCCACAGTAGGGAAGGTTCCAGGTAGGTCACAAACACAACATTGCAGGCACCATAGAAATTAAATCAAGATGAAAAAGAAAAAACACGCCATCATCCAGGGAACAGAAGAGTTCTCCCCTTTTGCTTTCTGGGTCTATGGATACGAGACTCCTCGCTAGAGGAATGAAATGACAAACAGAGGTTGGATTTGAAGAGAAGAATTCACTGTCACATTTGCTAAACTCCATTTAAGAAATCAGGAAAAGGTGAAACACATTTTAGAATGATGTCCCAACCATATATTTGGGTTATTAAATGAGTAAGATTCAACTAGATGGAAGATTCAGGGATATGGACTATTTTAATCACCAATGGCATAAGGGTACTGAACAAAGATACTATCTGCTTTGATTGGCAGGAGACATTTATTAATCTCCTGCCTATTATTTCCTGTGAAATGTTTTTGACTTCTCCCTGCCCCCCACCAACCTATTATTCCCCTTAAATGGGGAATAGAGAATTCCTGAGTAGAGAGTTTAATATAAAGAGGAGATTGCATGTATGCTGCCCACATCACCTCCCTTCCCTCTTGGGAGTTGACTTGTCCACCGAGATCGAATGTTCTCCCTCATTTGCCACCATGAGTTAGTTTAGTTAGTTAGGTCCTGTCCTTGTGGTTCCAGCCTGGGGGCCAGCAGTCCTGCTGTAGCTCAGGTGAGAGGCAGTCCAGATTTGGGATTCAGCATTAAAAAGTGGCTTACACTAGAGATAGGCCACATTATCCAATATCACTTTTATCAGCAATATTGATAATATTTTGCTATGTATTGGGTTGTCAGAAAAGTTGTGACATATTTTTTCTATGTTTTTTGTTGCAAAAATGTGTCATGACTTTCTGACAACCCAATATATGCCTTACTGCTTTGTCTTAGTTTTAAATTGGTTCATAACTTGCCAAGATAAAAGGGTAGGATTTATCAAATCACCTTGAAACCAAATAATACCCAAAAACCCACATATCATTTTTTTCCCCCTGAATTTACTTTGAAATCTCAACTTGTACCAGGGATAGTAAGAAAAAAGAAAAAAAAAAGGAGAGAAAACATATTTTGTTGTTTTTTTTCTGGGCAATATATATAATTATTTATTTTCTTTTTTTAGATTTAAGCCCACCTACATAGCTTTTCAAATTCAATATTTAGAATTCTTACCTGCATGCACAGGAACTAATTCATAACTCCAATGGTAATATTATATTTTTTTCTAGATAACAAAAGCTGTATATATACTATTGTTTTACCAAATCATAGATTTTTAAAACCTTCTAGACAAACCAATAGTTTTGCTTTTTTCTTCATGAATACATTTAATATTTATCAATAATTTAAAGGCCTGTGATCTAGTGTAGTTATGCAAAACCAGAGGTTTTTTTATTATTTAGTTTCTTAAATATTTCATGTATTTGTGAAAAAAATATTTTAAAAAAATCACCCATCCTCTTATTGCCCAGAGGTGATCACTACTAACATTTTCATTTATATTTTCCTAAGCAATATTTGATATATGGAATGAAGCACACACACACACACACATACACACACACATACACACACACACACACACACACACACACACACACACACACACACCTATCTTATTTTCAAAGAAACTGAGTCCTAGAGAGGTTGTGACTAAGCTAAATTAGCTCTGTTGTTGTCTATGTGACAAAAATCAGAGCCCTACATCAGTTTTAGAAATGGCTCAAGAAATCCTTCTTCGTGAAATAGAATCAGTGAATCAGCATTGCCTTTTTTTAAAAAACCTGAAGAATCTGTTTTGACTAGATGCTCTCCAAGGCTCCTCATTAAAATGATCAACACCAGAGGCAGGAAGGTGGTTTAGTGAAGGATCTGGGAAAGAAAGGTAAACCTCACCAGGAAGAACACGTTTTGGGGAACCAGTCACCCCTGCACTGTGGAAAAGATGCAGCTCACCCTAAAAAAGGCAAGCTGCAAAGGTATTGCCATTACCCAGAGGCACGAAGGAGGAGAGGGAACCTGGACACAGGCCAATTGGGAGATTATATCTTAAAATGACACCTGACAGAGAATTTCTGTACAAAATGTACTACTACCAGATGGAGAATTAGTTCACGATTTCTGTTTTTCAGCTGGGCCAGGATATAAAACAATGCCCTCCTCGAGCCTGGCCCAACTCTTAGAACCCCACGTGTACACAACACCTCTCCCTACAGACTACCTCCTCACCACATGCAGGGTTGAGTCTAAACCACGTTAAATCTGATAGTTCTAGGCAAAGAATTCCTGAAGAAGAGGAGGAAACACAAATGCATCACAATTCAATTACATTGGGTATGTTTTTCCTGCAGAATTCAATGTGATTTCTGTCTTGCAATTTATTTTTTACTTTTGCCATATATTAAAAGCTTTATAGTTATAACTTAATTGAACTTAATTAATTTACTTTGTAATGTTTATTCAATTTCTTGGGGTGACATTGGTTAGTAAAATTATATAGGTTTCAAGTTACAATTCTATAATATCTATATATCACATGGTGTGTTTACCACCCAAAGTTAATTCTTCCATCACCATATATTTGACCCCCTTTACCCTCTCCTATGACCCTCCTCCCCCCTTACCCTCTGCGTCTATGAGCTAAGTGAAATAAGTCAGACAGAAAAAGTCGAGAACCGTGTGATTCACTCATATGTGGGATATAAATCTGAAAACAACACATAAACAAATATTGGGCAGCCCGCAATCATTTTCCAGGGGCTGATAACTGCTCCAAACATTATTCCAAGAGTTATATGCTTGTGTGACCATGTGCGGTGGCTGTAGCATTTGCTGGGTTAATCAAGCAGAATTATTCTCCTCCTCCAGGTCCCAGCATCTATGATGGGCATTTTGATATGAATACAATAAAACGTAAATTGAATAATCTTTTGCAGAATACAATGGAGGATGACATTTTGATTAATTAAAGATATATGTAATTTTTAAAATTACCATTTAGTTTTTCTGATAATATTTGTAAAAGAAATGCATATTCATTATACATAGATTGGGAGAACACAGAAGAAAAGCTCCCCTGAGAAACTGTAGTCTTGAATAGTTATAACACTCCTGGATCAGCACTGGGTATGTATGTACCAAGAGTGCTCTCTCTCTCTCTCTCTCTCTCTCTCTCCTCCTCCCCCTCTCCTCAAATAAACATACAAAAATCAGCTTATGGTCTGTACTTTTTATATCTTTTTAACTCACCTTTATAATATGAATATTTGTCCATGTCATCAAATATTCTCTTAAAACATAACTTTTAATGGATGACCAATGTTCCCTTGCTATGGCTATTTCATCATGTTTATGTTTGAGATTTAGGCTTTCACATCTCTTAAGTTGTTTCTCTTCTTTATAAATAATCCTATTGTTAGCATCTTCATTAATAATTGCTTATATCTCTGATTATTTCCTCACAATAAATGCCTAGAAGTAGAATTAGGAGTGCAGGCCTTATATAGATTTTTAGGGATTTTGATGCAGATTGGTGGATTTCCTATGAAAAAGAACGTAGCAGGTAACATTCCCACCAGTGGCATATAAATAACCACCTTCTCGTAACTTCATTAATACTGAATATTATCATAAAAATAATTGCTCATATGATGGGCTAAAAATGGCATTGGTGTTAAAAGTCCGTGTCTTTGATTTGCACATAAGTTGAACTTTAAGAAATATTTTCACGTGCATTTTATCTGTTGTTCATCAGCCTTTCACATTTTGCCAGTTTTCCTACTGGCATATTCTTCTCTCTCCTATGGAAGAGTATTTTATGTCTGTATTAGGACTAACGACCCATTGTCTGGTATTTATGGTGCAGCCATTTCCTTCTAGTTTGTGCTTTTCAGCTCTTGCTTTTGGCAGCCTTTGTTGCATAGATGTTTAAAATTTTTATGTGATCAAGCCCATCAATCTTTTACTTTATGTCGTCTTTATTTCTATGCTTGGAAAGGCCTTTCCTGCTTGGACACAGATTTTGGTCTGGAATAGCATGTAAAATATTGTTGCGCCACTGTGGCTGTTTTTAGTGGTTCTCTTCTGGAAGGGCGTGGGAAGTGAGTAAGGTGACAGTGGGGAGGTGAGGGAGACACAGCAGGGAGCTGAGCAGTAGGTGCTGATGAGACTTTCACTTCTGATTATGCTCCCAAGGCTTTTCCCCTTTCTATTACCTGCAAGCAGTAAAGACGGATGAGAGGGAGGAAGAGTGAACTGGCGTGCTCTGAATGATTGTCTTTTAGGAGGACTGGGCACCTGTCACCACTGTGGCCTCTGTTGGGCACACCTCTTGGGCATCATCCAACCCAGGGAGCCTGGGGTCCCTGCTGGCCTCTCTGCTTGCTTCTTACCTGGCTAAGAATGGGAGGGGGGCCCCAGGGAGAGAGAAGGTAGGGGTGCACGAAGCACAACGGAGCACCTTGAGCTGTGCGGTCTGTGAGAGGGGAAGGCATGTTTTGTGTCCCCCGCCTGTCCCCCCTGCTCATCTCTCCCCCTTTCACGAATAGAGAATCAAAACACAGCCTCAGATGTTTAATTCACAACGAGGGATACAGCACTAATGTGAGCTTTCATGTGACTGAGAGGCAGTCACTTAAGAATGAAATTGAAGGGATCGACCCGGAGGAGCTGAGAGGCCTGCGTGCTCTAGAATTTGAACCCCGAGGCAGCCAGGATCTGTGCTTCCCCATGAGGCCAGTCCTGTCATCCTGATCAATCCCCTCAAACATCATGGAGACAAATAAGCCTTGACCTTGGCAGCCATGATCAGAACTCTTTGTGCTGTGGGAATTATCCTTGGGATTATACACATAGTCAGTGGGGAAAATGGGAACTGGAGAACAGAGCAATGTTAAAGAGTAAATATGTCCCCTTTAATTTCTCTTTAATGACTGAAGTCCTTGCAAATTATTTAGCTGAGTTTTGCTCTACTGTGAGAGTCTTTGATGTTGGAAGGCGACTGCCCTCTTGTTCCTGTTTTGCATACAGATAAGGCACAAGCTTATGGCTGCTTAGGGTCCTAGGCAAGGGACAGAGAAGCAGGTAGGGCAAATGCTGCTGTCTGTACCGATCAGAATCTGATAGTAAACATAATCACATTCTCCATGCATTTGTATACTTCACTTCTCTGGCTCAGCAGAGGATGGATCTTTACTGCAACTGGGGTGTATGTTTGGTAGGGTCTGATTCAAAATACAGACTCCTTGGAGAGTAATACATAGACCTTGGGGGTTTCTGCACAGGTGTGTCCAAGAAAAGACAGCAATCCTTCATAGGCACTGCTGGTGGGGAAACTGCCTCCAGCCATCCAAGGTGTGTGGCAGAGGGGATTCAGTGCTGCACTTCATAATAGTTCTCTCGACTTCTAATTCCTGCTCTGCTCAAGCCCAATGCCCTGGTCAGGGTAGGACTGAGGCAGGAAGTCAACCAGCAGACATGCTGGGCACCAGAGGGTACGCACATGCCTTTTGTTTTCCAGGAATGATAACTGAAGAGTGCAACTACATAATTGATTACTTATATTGATTTGACCTGAGGAAGTGGGAGAAGCTATAGGTCAGCAGAACCCAGAAGCTCTCGAAGGACACAGACTCCCGAGCTCCTTTATACATAATTTATCTTCTTCCCTTTTATGTCTTCATTCTTTTCTGTGGCTCGAAACCCCCATTGTCCTCCCTGACCTGTCTCCACGTGGAGCTGACTAGACAGACTATTGGAACTCTGTCTCTGATTACCATTTATGTAATTTACATGCAGATTCCTTATTACAATATCATTATTATAAAGTAAGGGTCCTATTATCAGGCTAACACAGAATGGAGTAAACACACTCTAAAACTAGCTCTGGGCCTATAACCTTAGTCAGCGTCCCGCTGGTTTGGGTTCACCTTTGTTGGCTCTGTGATCCTAAGAATGCAAACAACTTCCCAATTCTACGTGTTTTCCCTCCTCGTTTTGTCTGTCTCTGCTTTGACATAACCTGGCTCCTCTGTATGTTTTCCTTGAAATTGCTCACTTAACTCTTCAATGCCTTCTACTCTTAAGATGGAAAAGTAGACATCTTCCTTAGAGTGTGCTTCATTTTGGAACCATTCCTGGGGGGTGACACCCAAGCTACTGAAGCCCTCCAGGTGATTTCAGTGGGCAGCCTATTTATCTGAGAGCCAGTGGACCAGAGCCTTGCTACTCAAAGTGTGAGCCCCGGATCAGCAGGATGGGCATCATGGGAGCTTGTTAGAGATGCAGAATCTCAGGTTCTCCCCTAACCTCGCCTTGGCTTGATGAGTCTAACTCTGCAGTTAAATAAGACCCTCAGATGCTTCATATGCATGTTGACGTTTGAGAAGACAAAAGACTCTCCGGTCAATATGTCACAATTGAAAGTGTCTCCCTTTCCATCCTTCAGCCAAAGATCAACTGGAACACACCTAAGTCAAACAAGGTTAGGTTCATTTAGCTTGTTGCCACGTGGGAAAGTGCAGATCAGAGGAACCATAGGGCGTGTAGATGAGAGGGAGCTGGGAGGGGCTTATTATGGGAGTTGGGGTTGTGCCCTGTGCTTTAAGAGTGGTGGGCTGGAGCCCACTTTAGTTCTCTCTGTTCCTGGGTGAAAATGACGAAGATCCAATCAGCACATTGTTTCCCTCTGGCTTTCTGATGACACCCAATCCAGAACTAATCTCTGCATTCTTGAACTCCTCTTAAAGGGAAAACCATTTTGAAATATACAACACAGTGCTACGTGCTGGGCAGGGAGCAGAAGAGCCTTGATGATTATAAGCCATGCGTTACTTTTACAGCATGTAATTAACAGGCAGTCATATCACGCTGTTGACTTACTTACATTAGGCTGTGTAACGTGGTGCTATAAAGGCTTTTTTTATAACAATGACTTGAGACATTAAACACTGTTCCTGACGACTTGTGCTGACTGAATATTTTGTGAGACCTTGCCAACCTGAGCCAGCACTGCCGAACAAGCTGTAGCCTCATTGTATCTCCCCCAGTTCCAAGGACAGCAGAACGCTTGTCACCAGGGGCGGAGAGGAGGGGAAATGAGGAGTGGCTAATCAGTAGGTATGAAGTTTCAGTCTTGCAACATGAACAGGTTCTAGAAACCTGCTGTATAGTATTGTGCCTCGAGTTACCAATATGGTATTGTACACTTAAAAATCTAAGAGGGTCAATCTCATGTTAACTGTTCTTATCGCAATAAACTCACAAGAAAACAGAAGAGATTCGGAACAAAAAAAAAGGAGGGGTCTTTGGAAGAGAATGTTATGGAGGCTGTTCAGACAGCATTCAAGTGTGGGAACTTATCCCTTTTCCTCTCTTTACTGAGAGAGGAGCCATTGGACGTATTTCCCCTAATGACTGTGGCATTTCTGAACTTAGGGCCAGAGGTCCAACCTGGTAGTTGAGAGGCATTACTTGCAGACCAGCTTCAACGGTATCAAAGAAAGCCTGTAGAAGATGGTAAAGTGGAACAGCTGGTTAGGAGAGGGCAACAGCCATCTAAGAGCCCCGTCTTCTATCTATTTTTGGCAGGGACTAGACTAACAAAACAGGAAATCCTAGGTTTCCCATGGTGACAGATTTGCTAGGACAGGTCTGGATGTCCAGGCAGCCATTAGTGAATTTTCCAAAAGACAAAAGTATTCCATATGAAGGCTTTGGGGTGGGCCCCCTGCTAGGGGTAAGGAGTGGTCGCACCACGTCACCTATGTAGATTCTCAAGGTCAGAAGTTTTCATAAGTAGTGCTAGTTCAGGGTCTTGGGCTAAGTTGCCACCATCAAATATTATACTAGTCAAGAGACCCAGCCCTGACACCTGGATCTTTGCAGCTGGATGTCCTTCGAGAAGTAGATGTGCTTCAGACATGCAACTTGACCTCTCCCGCAGAGCCTGACTTCCCTCCTCTTTCTGCCAGGAGCAAATGAAATTAGAAGCCCAGAAGAGGGAAGAAGGGGGTAGACATTCAGTGTGAATGTCTCTGCTATTAACGACAGGGAAAGATGGCTGCTTTCCAATGGGGAACAGGCAATCCCACGGCAGTGCCTAAGGCTGACCACTCTGATACCACTGAGATTCGGGGGCAGCTTGTCGTCATCATACACAGCCCACAGTGTGTACACCATCACCTTGTCAGCTTTCAGGATAACTAGCCACCTAATAATCAAGCACCTAGTTCTCGTAATGCCCACAAAGCTATCCATGCAATTTTTGTCAAAAATCTTGCTGAAATCAAGACCCAGTATCCCAAGAGAAATTTATATGGCTGACCTACTTATTATTAACCCCACTGGCTCCTAGCCATTACCACTTCCTTTGGTAAGTGCTTACAAAACACTTAAAGGCTATCTTATCAGGGACTTACACAGAGATTAGAGCTACAATTACCAAGTTTTGCTATAGTACTCCGAGCACTTTGCAATTATCAAATTTTATACACAATTAGACCTCTAGGTGGGGACAGAGTCTCAGACACTCTTAGATTTTTCAACCCGACTTGAAGACTCAGAACCAGGGTCTGGGCTGTAGGGCCTTGTGGAGGTGTGGCCTGAGGGAAAGTGTTCTCATCGTGTCTGTTATTTTCTTACTGTTGCATTTTCTGGGGCTCACTAGAGACTCACTCTGAGCTCCTGCCTCCTTTCCAGCTTCCTGTACTCCCTGTGTAGTTTCTTCCTCACTGGGATATTTGTGATGATACAAATGTGGTCACCATTTCAAATGTCTCCTGTGATCTTTCAGCTGTATTTCCCTTTAGCTGCCTTTGCAATGGACCAATTTGCTACTTGAATTTTTTGAAATCTATTTTTACTAAAGTCTGTGGAACATCTGATGAGTCTGTGTTCCCTTTCTTTATCTTTCTTTTCCTCTTTTCTTCTTTAAATTAAAATTTCCTTGTTTCGAGTCTAACAGTGATTTTTATTTGTTGTTGTTATGTGCCGTTGAGTGGTGATCCCATGAATGAGTGACGTCCACAATGTCCTGCCCTCAATTGCCCTGCTCAGCTCCTCTACGCTCATGCTTGTGGCTCCTTTCAATGATTTGTAACATTCTTCCAAATCACATGGGGCCACAAGATCAAATATACAGAGAGCATTTTAACCTTATTAATATGTATGATTAGTTGTT
>NW_017733324.1:16094-29169 GCF_001890085.2 Hipposideros armiger | reverse complement strand
CCCCAAATGATATTCTTGTGAAGCTGAAAGTCCCATGAGGAGTTTTCAAATGCAGCTTGAGAGTCTGGACTCTGGTGTTCAGCTGGATGATTTCAATGACTAGCTCCACTTTGTGCCAGCTGCATGACTTTTGGGGAGTCCCTTTACCTCTCTATGTCCCAGTTTTACCATCTGCAAATTGGGAGCAAAGCAGCACCAACCTCAACCACCAACATAGCTAGCTGGGAGTAGTAAATGAGTTATTTCATGCAAAGCATTCAAACTGGCAAAATTCAGGCTACTCTTTATGCATCACATAAATGTTGCGGGGTGCCTGCTGGGCCCCAATACTGTTGTAGGTACTAGTGAAAAATAAACAAATACATCGGGATCTTAGCTGGTGTTGACAATTGTTATGAAGAATAATGAAGTAGAGAAAGGGAGTAGAAAAGAAGATGTACACACACACACACACACACACTTTATTTTTTTAAATTTTTATATGAGTTATATCTTAAGGAACTTGTTCACACAACTGTGAAATTGTGGGGGCCTGGCATGTGTCAACTCTGTGGAACAGTCTGGAAACTTAGGGAGGAGGTGATATTACAGCCTTAAGCCCAAAATTTGCAGCGCAAGTCGGCAGGCTAGAAACTCAGGCAGGGTTTCTATGTTACAGTTTTTAGGCAGAATTCATTCTTCTCTGGGAAACCTCAGTTTTGCTCATAAGACCTTCAGCTGGTTGGATGAGGCCCCCCCCCCCATTATCAAAGGTAATCTTCATTTAAAGTCAACTGATTGTACATGTTTTGTTGTTTTAATTTTAATTTTTTTACATTCAATATTATTTTATATTAGTTTCAGGTGCACAGCATAGTGGTTAGACATTTATATAATTTATACAGTGATCCTTCCAATTTGACTAGTACCACCTGACACTATACATAGTTGTTGCAACGTTATGGCCTATATTCTGTGTTGTATTTTACATCATGGTGACTATTTTGTAACTACTAATTTGTACTTCTTAATCCCTTTACCATTTTCACCCAGACCCCTAACTCCCTGCCCCTCTGGCAACCATCAGTTTGTTCTCTTTATCTATGAGTCTGTTTCTGTTCTGTTTGTTCATTTATTTTGTTCTTTATATTCCACATATAAATGAGCTCATATGGTATTTGTTTTTCTCAGTCTGACTTATTTCACTTAGCATCCATCCATGTTGTTGCAAATGGTAAGATTTCATTCCTTTTTATGGCTGAGTAATATTCCATTGTAAATATGTACCAATTCTTCTGTATACAATTGTCTGTTGATGAGCATTTGGGTTGCTTCCTTATCTTGGCTATTGTAAATAGCACTGCAGTGAACACAGGGGTGCATATATCTTTTTGAATTAGTGTTTTGGATTTCTTTGGATATATATATACCCAGGAGTGGAATTGCTGGGTCATAAAGAAATTCAACTTTTAATTTTTTGAGGAACCTCCAAACCATTTCCATAGTGGCTGCACCAATTTGCAATCCCATCAACAGTGCACAAGGGTTCCCTTTTCTCTGCATCCTCACCAACATTTGTTGTTTGTTGGTTTATTGATGATAGCCATTCTGACAGGTGTGAGGTGATATCTCAGTTGGCTATCTGAATGTCCCCTTTGGAGAAATATCTTTTCAGGTCCTCTGTCCATTTTTTATTTGGATTGGCGTGTGTGTGTGTGTGTGTGTGTGTGTGTGTGTGTGTGTGTGTGTATGTTGACTTGTATGAGTTCTTTATAAATTTTGGATATTAGTTCCTTATTAGATATACTCATATCACTGGCAAATATCTTCTTCCATTCAGTAGGTTATCTTTTAGTTTTGTTGATAGGTTCCTTTGCTGTGCAATAACTTTTTAGTTTCATGTAGTCCATTTGTTTATTTTTTCTTTTGTTTCCCTTGCCGGAGGAGATAGATCAGAAAAAATATCACTAAGAGCAATGTCAGAGAGTTTACTGTCTATATTTTCTTCTAGGAGTTTTATGGTTTTGGGTCTTACATTTGAGTCTTTAATCTACTTTTAGTTCATTCTTGTATATGGTATAAGAAGGTGGTCCAGTTTAATTTTTTGCATGTATCTGTCCAGTTTCCCTAACATCATTTATTGAATAAACTGTCTTTACCCCACTGTATATTCTTGCCTCCTTTGTCATAGATTAAATGACTACGTGGGCATGGGTTTATTTCTGGGCTCTCTATTCTATCAGGTAGCATGATACCTCCAATTTTGTTCTTTCTTAAGATTGCTGTGTGTATTCAGGGTCTTTTGTGGTTGCATATAAAATTTAAGATTATTTGTTCTAGTTTTGTGAAAAATGTCATTGGTATTTTGCATTAAATTTATAGATTGCTGCTTAAGGTAGTATAGATGTTTTTAACATTGTTAATTCTTCCTATCCATGAGCAAAGTATATGCTTTCATTTATTTGTATCTTCTTCATTTGTTTTTTCAATGTCTTATAGTTTTCCCCAGTACTGGTCTTTTACCTCCTTGGTTAAATTCATTTTTAGGTATTTTATTTATTTTTTTATGCAATTGCAAATGGGATTGTTTTCTTAATTTCTATTTCTGACTGTGTATTATTGGTGTAAAAATGCAATCAATTTCTGAATATTAATTTTGTATCCTGCTACTTTACTAAATTTATTTATCAGTTCTAATAGTTTTTTGGTGAAACCTTAAGGGTTTTCTATATATAGTATCAGGTCATCTGCAAACAATGGCAGTTTTATTGGGCTGTTGGAGAAGTCATGATGTATTTTTTCTGTGTTTTTCATTGCAAAAATGTGTCATGACTTTTCCAACAACCCAATACTACTTCCTTCCCCTTTTCCATGCCTTTCATTTCTTTTTCTTGTCTGGTTGCTGTGGCTAGAACTTCCAATACTGTTGAATAAAAGGATGGAAGTGGGCATCCTTGTCTTGTTCCTCATCTGAAGGAGAACAGTTTTAGTGTTTCCCTGTTGAGTATGATTTTAGTTTTGGGCTCACTGTACATGGTGTTTATTATGTTGAGATTTGTTCCCGGTATTCCCACTTTGCTGAGAGTTTTTATAAACAGATGCTGTATTTTGTCAATACTTTTTCTGCATCTATTGATATGATCATATGATTTTTATCTTTCATTTTGTTTATGTGGTATATAACATTACTTGATTTGCAGATATTGAAACAATCTTGCATCCCAGGAATAAATCCCACTTGTTCATGATGGACAGTCTTTTTAGTGTATTGCTGAATTAGGTTTGCTAATATTTTGTTGCGGATTTTTGCATCTATGTTCATCAGGGATATTGGCCTCTAATTTTCTTTCTTTGTAATATCTTTGTCTGGCTTTGGAATCAGGGTAATGGTGGCCTCATAAAAATGAGCTTGGGAGTTTTTCTTTCTCTTGAATTTTCTGGAATAGTTTGAGAAGAATAGGTGTTAATTCATATTTGAATGTTGTAAAATTCACCTGTGAAGCCATCTAGTTCAGTTTGTTGGGAGTTTTTTGATTACTGATTCAATTTCATTAGTAACCATTGGTCAGTTCAGATTTTCTGTTTCTTCTTGATTCAGTCTTAGAAAATTATGTTTCTAGAAATTTATCCATTTCTTCTAGATTGTCTAGTTTGTTGGCATATAATTGTAATATTTTCTTATAATCCTTATATTTCTGTGGTGTCAGTTGTCACTTCTCATTTTTCATTTCTGATTTAATTTATTTGGGTCCTCTCTTTTTTTCTTGATGAGTCTGGTTAAAGGTTTATCAATTTTGTTTATCTTTTCAAAGTACCAGCTCTTGGTTTCATTGATCTTTTGTATTGTTTTTAGATTCTATTTCACTTATTTCAGCTCTGATCTTTATTATTTCCTTCCTCCTATTCACTTTGGGCTTTGTTTGCTCTTATTTTTCTAGTACTTTTAGGTGTAAGGTTAGATTGTTTGAGATTTTTCTTGTTTCTTGAAGTAGGCCTGTATTACTATGAATTTCCCTCTTAGGACTGCTTTTATTGTGTCCCATAGACTTTTGGATTGTATTTTTATTTTGATTTGTCTCAAGGTACCTTTTGATTCCTTCCTTGATCTCACTGTTGACCCACTCTCTATTCAGTAACATGTTATTCAACCTCCATGTGTTTGTGTCTTTTTCAGTTTTTTTTTCTTGTAATTTCTAATTTTGTACCATTGTGGTCAGAGAAGACACTTGATAGGACTTCAGTCTTCTTGAATTTATTGAGACTTATTTTGTGGCCTAACATGTGGCCTATCTTGGAAAATGTTCCATGTGCACTTGAAAAGAATGTATATTCTGGTGCTTTGGGGTGCAATGCTCTAAACATATCCATTAAATCTATTTGGTCTAGTGGGTCATTAAGGCAGCTATTTCCTTGCTAATTTCCTGTCTGGAAGATCTGTCCATTGATGTCAATGAGGTGTCAAAGTCCCTACTGTGATTATGTTACTGTTGATCTCTCACTTTTTGTTGATTAACATTTGCTTTATATATTTAAGTGCTCCTATGTTGGATGCATAATGTTCACAAGGGTTATACCCTCTTGTTGGATTGATCCTTTATCATTATGTAATATCCCTCTTTGTCTCTTATTATAGACTTTGTTTTAAAATCTATTTTATCTGATATAAGTATTGCCATTTCAACTTTTTTGTGTGTTTGTTTCCATTTGAATGAAATATCTTTTCCCCTCCCTTTATTTTCAGTCTGTGTGTGTGATTGAATTTGAAGTGGGTCTCTTGTAGATAGCATATGTATGGGTCTTGTTTTCCATCCATTCATCTACCCTATGTCTTTTTTTTTTTTTAAGATTTTTATTGGGGAATTGGGGGAATGGGAACAGTGCTGGGGAATTGGGGGAAGGGGAACAGACAAGTTGCTGTCGTTTTTTTCTTCAATCTAGTTGTGGAGGACATTGCTTCACTGGCCCAAGTTGGCACCATCATTGCGCTCTTCCTGGGAGAGGCAGATCAGTCGCCGGCTTCTGAACGGCTGCTCACTACGGCTGCTGGCCGCTCACGCTGGCTGCTGGCTACATACTGTAGCCCATGGCAACCCACTGCCACAGGGGCTGCAGCCTATGCTGTTGCCGGTGACTCTCGGCAGCCCAGCTCCAGGTTGAGCTGTTGTTCAGCATCTTAGCTGTAGAGGGCAGTGTCACTGGCCCTCATATGTGGGATCTGAACCGGGGCCCTCTGACGTCCCAAGATGGGACGTTAGAGGGCCCCAGTTCTTAACCATTGCGCCACTTGGCCAGCCCATACCCTATGTCTTTTAATTTGAGCAATTAATCCATTTATATGAGATTATTGTTAAACACATAGTTATTGCCATTTTTTATTGCCATTTTATTATTCATATTTATGGTCTTTATTCCCCATTCTTCTTCTTAAAGAAATTTCTTTAACATTTCTTATAAGACTAGTTTGATGGTAATGAACTCCTTTAGCTTTTTCTTGTCTGGGAAGCTCTGTATCTCTCCTGCACTTTTCAATGATAGCCTTGCTGGGTAGTCTTGGTTGTAGGTCCCTGCTTTTCATCACTTAATATTTTGTGCCAATTCCTTCTGGCCTTCAAAATTTCTGTTGAGAAATCAGCTAACAACCTTATGGGAGCTCTAGTATAAATAGCTAGTTGTCTTTTTTCTTGCTCTTTTTAGGATTCTCTCTTTTTCTTTAAACTTTCCCCTTTAAGTATGATGTGTCTTGGTGTGGGCCCCTTTGGGATCATCTTGTTTGGGACTCTCTGTGCTTCCTGTACTTGTATGTCTATTTCCTTCACCAAGTTAGGAAAGTTTTCAGTCATTATTTCTTCAAATAGGTTCTCAATCCTTTGTTTTCTCTCTTTTCTTTCTGGTACTCTACACTGTGACTATTGTTACACTTGATGTTGTCCCAGAGGCCTCTTAAGCTACCTTCATTAATTTTTTTTTCTTTTTCCTGTTCTGAGTTGATGTTTTATGCTATCTTGTCTTCCAAATCACTGATTTGATCCTTTGCTTCATATAGTCTTCATTTCAGTAATTGTATTTTTCATTTCTGACTGGTCTGTTTTTATGGTTTCTATGTCTTTTTTTTTTATGCTTATATCTTTTTGTTGAAGTTCTCACTGAGTTCATCTATTCTTCCCCTAAGGTCATTAAGGATCCTTATAACCATTGTTTTGAACTCTGTCTCTGGTATGTTGCTTGCCTCCATTTTGTTTAGTTCTTTTTTCTGGAGTTTCCTCCTGTTCTTTTATTTGGGATGTATTTCTTTGTTTCTTCATTTTTGGCTGTCTCTCTGTGTTTGTCTCAATGTATTAGGTAGACTTGCTCTGTCTCCCAGTCTTGGCTGGGTGGCCTTATAAAGGTGTCCTGTGGAGTTTGGTGATGCAGTCCCCTGCAAAGGCCTTGAGGTGGAAGCATCTAAATACATTAGCTATCATTTGCAATGGTTTTACACCTTCATATGTTTTGCTAATTTTACACTCTTGTGTAAGTTACTCTATTTTCATTATTTCTCCTGAAATCTTTTTTTTTGTATTTTTTGTATTCATCTTTTGTGTTTTGTTTTATTTTTTAATTATTTTATTGTTAGTTTCAGGTGTACAGAACAATGCAATAGTTTAATTTATATGTTAAAGCATTCAGTTGTTTGAAATGCCTTAAAGTACCATATAAAAAAGGATGAAATGATGACATACAGTTACTTATATAGTCCAACTTCTCAGCATCATAATGATGGCCCCTAGCATTGTTCACTTACTTTGGATCTGTAACAGGAAGTTTTATTTCACCCCAGAATCCTGGTATCTATTTTTTAAAATGATAAGTAAGAAATCAAACTCATGTGACATTTTAGTGTCATAAAGACACTAAATAAAAGACACAACACATGCCTGAGTGTGTACACATTTACACACTCCCCCACCACCCCCTGCCCCACACATGCTTCCTTTTCTTTCCTGAGATACTCTTCCAAAAAGAGACCTGTTTCTGTTTCTTTGTTTGCCTCAGAACATGTTGCAGATTTAGAATTGTGGTCCCAAGGATAATGCTGAAGTTTGGGCAAGTGATATTTTGTTGTTGTTTAAACTGAAAGAATAACTTCTGCAGGATTTCTGCTGCTGAGACACTGCACTTTCTGCCCATTAGAGCTTTGTTTTCTATTTAGCTTGGTTTGCCTGTGAGGTGTTCTGACTCCATGGCCTGAGGGACAGCTATGCACACTGGGAAATTAAAAGAGTGGTAAATGGCAGTCGAGCCTTGTCTTATTCTGTGTGGTGTGTAACCTTTCACATTATTCTAATGAAAATGACATTTATGATTGCAGCCTTCTGTGAACTTTCAAAAGGCAGATGCAATAAAATTTCTGCCTGGATTTTAGATGGCGTCTTTAAGTTTGAATTGTGTAACAATAAGAGAAACTGAAGCAAAGTTCTCTTTCCCTTCTAAGAACTCAACTTTGATATTAATGTTTTATGTCCACACTGAGTTAAAATCTGTAAAACTGTAGGAAACAGAACAAGATTTGAAAAAAGGGAAAGATAGGTCATCTCACGGGAACTTTTTCTCTGGATGAGGTTTCTAGCCTAATTTCATTTCTCCAAAGAGATTGAGACGATGCCCACTGGAGTTTACCCGAACAAGCTCTCTGAACTTTTTGAAATTGCCCCTTCAATTTGAAGTTAGCCCTCTTAAGGATCAGCATCTTCTGATCTTTCCCCTGAGTCCACAGGATACGTTGAGGTTTTAAAGCAGGGGCTCCTCTGATATTATTGAATTGAAGGGACCATCACATCACTTCCATATTTGTTAACTTTGCAGGGACATATCTACATTAGCATCTAAACATTGAATTGTAAGCACTTGTTGATGTTAAACATCATTCGATCAATTGCTTTCAGAATGTCTTAAGAACGGAATCAAACTCACCTTGTCTTCCCTATTTTGTCAGTTTGTACTGGCTGTCAGAGCTGCCCTGAATTTTTTTTAACGAGATCGATTGATCTGTCTCCAAGACTTGTGTTAGATTTGATCCCATCAACTATGCCCTCCATGACATTCCCAGTTGCTTCCTGATTAGCCTAACATGTCTCTGCATGCATCCTTCCTAAGCTCACACAGTCCCCTAAAAGGCCATGCTCACAGTTAATAATTCCAAAGCCATGGGCTCCTGAGATACTTGGCATTCTGTGAAATACAATGTATCTTTATGCCACTTCTCGTTAATCTCACAGGAGCGCTGGAATGGTTTTCCTTGAATGATTTTTGGTAAATATTGAGATCATACTTTTCTTCCAAGTCCTGCTTTTTATGAGAAAGCTGAGTAACTAGAGTAAGACCTGGAAGCCTGAATCACAACCTCTAATTTAATATTTCCAGGGAAAGTGTTACCTCTTCATTTAAGCCGGAGTCACAAATCCATATTTCTTCCCTCTCTTTTCTCCAAAGTTTGACAAGAACGCCTCTCTCTGAACTCAGCCAGTAGCAAGCTGAAGCTCCTAAAGGAAATTACAGTGCGAATGGGAGGGAACGTGTGACAGTTATCAGCTCACAATATGACAAGAGCATTCATCATGTCTGTTTTTAGGCCCAGGGTCTAGGAAGAGGGGAAGAAAACAGTAAAGCAAATACAAGTGCAGCGGGCTTGATGGACATGTCAGTAAGCACAGTGGTTGTTAACCTCCGACTGGGACCCTGTTCTCTTCGTCGTCCCTTCTACCTGAGGTTGTCGTCAGCTCCCTTCCTGGATCAAGGGAGGTGCAAAGCTCGGCTCCATCAACAGCTCTTTCAGTTCTCTTTTACTATTATTTATTTTTTGTTTAAGACCTTTTTATTATCCCATTTGGGATGATGTTTATTCATCACGTAGTTATCCAAAGATATGCTGCTGTGATTTAAGCTTTTATTTCCATTTTAACCTTAAACATTTTTTAAACGATGGCAAAGAACACACAATGTAAAGTTTACCATCTTAATCATTTTTAAGTGTATAGTTCAGTAGTATTAATATATTCACATTGCTGTGCGACAGACCTCTAGAACATTTTTGTCTTGCAAAACTGAATCTCCAGGCCCATAGAAATACAAGTTCCCATTTCTCTTTCTCTCCAGCCCCTGGCAACCACCACTCCATTCTTCATTTCTATGAGTTTGACTACTTGAGACACCTCATATAAATGCAATCATACAGTATTTGTCTTTTTGTGACTGACTTATTTCACTTAGTATGATGTCCTCAGGCTTCATCCATGTGGTGGCAGGCGATAGAATTTTCCCTTTTAAGGCTAAGTGATAGTCCCTTGTATGTATATCTCACATTTTCTTTATTCATTCATCTATCAGTAGACATTTGGATTGCTTCTACTTGTTGGCTCTTTATTGAAAACAATGCCGCAACGAACATGGGTGTGTCCTTTGGGTTCTTTTGTATACAAATGTGTTTCAAATATTCAGGGGACCAACTATCGTTAGAGACCCCTTAGGATGCTTTTAAAGACATAGAAATTGCTGGCCTATAATATAATATTTAAAAATGTATGCAAAATTACTTGTGCTTGAAAGGTTCCACAAGAGATGAGTATAATGTTACTAGTGGGCCTAGGTTTAGCTACAGTAGCTTTTCTGTTTCTATTGTTTGAATCCTTCATACAGAATAGTCATTAGGTTGAAAATGGGACCCAGCTTGTCACCTGAGACACCAAACTGAGTGTCTAGCTGAAGACTTTCCCTCCCCACTCCATTACTCACTGCACCTCCCCCCACTTCCTCCCATATAGCTATAGAATTAGGCTTGATCCTGCCTGATCTCCTAAGGCTATTACATCAAAGGCAAAGACTACTCCTCATTGAGATTTCCTCCCAGGATCCAGTCCGAGGAACAGGATCTGATTATTATTGGCTCAATTAGTTTATTTTAATTGGGTGGAATCAGGCCATTCATGTAGCTAGGTGCTACTGATAAGCATAATGTTTTTCAACTCAGACTTTGCCTTCCGAATGCCTGGGTATTCTTCTCAGTGCAGTCACCTGAGCAAATGGCTATAGGCCCTTTTGTGGAAAGGGTAGGGGAATTGTTAGTTTAAATATGCAGTGACATTGCAGGGACATTCTTCCTGGGGATTTGGCCATCCTTTTAGGCAATGGGTTCTGGGTCTAAATTGACTCTGTTCTGAAATGTGGGCAAGGGTTTTATCTGGGAATATCTTCATTTCTCCTTCAGTTTTGAAGGGTATTTTTGCTGGCTATAGAATTCTTTTTTTGACAACCTTTCCCTAGCTTTTTGAATATGCCATTTCACTTTAAACTTTGAAGATATAATGCTTATATTATTTGCCACTGTGGTAGATTGGAATCTTGCCTCTAATTCTTCACTATCTTGTTATCAATTATGTACCTACACGCTTGGCCATGAAACTTTATAGCACCCTCACTCTAGGCACAACATATCTTTGTGCCCTGTTGATACTGGCCTTGGCCATATGACTTGTATTATCCAATGGGATATGACACGAGCCGAGGGCTTAACTATGCGGACACCATTTTGCCTTGCTTTCTTGTGCTCTACCATTCACCATAAGAAGTACCTACCCTGGGTTGACACTGGCTCAAGGACAAGGAAGAGATTAATGGCGCAGACCTGAATTTAACCTGCAGGCTAGAGCCAAGCTCCGCTCATTGACAGCCTAAATTGAACCATCCTAACCAACCTGCAAAAACCTAAGAAAAAAAAAATAAATGCTGTTATAAGCCACTGAATTTGAGGGTGCTTTGTTACGCATGGTATTATAGCAATAGCTAACTAATATGATCACTAATTGAGAAAACAACAATGTTCTCATGGCACATCTTATGATTTTGGCAAGTTGTTATCAGACTTTCATATTAGTTTTAGTTTTTCACGCATGAATCTAGATTGTAATTCTTTGGGAGTCAGGGGCAATATCTATTTGAAGAATGGGGCTTAGGCAAATATAAGACATCAGATCAATGCCCAATAAAGATGTACTGACGGTGAAGTATGAAATTGTTCTACTTTGTTTTTATGACAATTCTGCTTCATATATCAGTTTGGTAATAATTACTAGGAATTTCTTTTCCTCCTCTGCAATTTGCCGTCTCAGTTACTAGTGTGACTGAGAAAGTCAGAACTCTAATTTGAGATGAAATCTCAAAGGACTTTTCAGGTCTGATAAGGTCTCACCCTTTAATTAATTAGCATCCCTGTGAAACGCCAATGTTAGAATCAAGTATAACATTCCACATTTCTTTTCAGTGTATGCTTGTTAGCCAGAAAAATAGATCACCCCCTTAGGTCTGACTCACAATCATTTGCCAAACTTTACTTTTCCTGTTGAAGACAAGGGGGCATGTTTCTTTACTGAACCACTAGTTAAAAATGGAGTACTGGGAAATAAGGATTATAAAGCTTTAGCTATATTAAGAAAAAATATTGGTGTGGAAAATCTTTATCTACTTTTTTAAAAAAAGAATGCTTTGTTATCAAATTAGTTTTGGCTTCTTTTGAAATATTGCCTTATTATCTGTTTTACACTGGCTTTTAAAGCAGAGAACCATTGATTAAATTCAATACAATAATGGTTATGCAAATAGAAACTTTGGTATGATCCAAAGGGATTAATAATATCAGTTATGTGTTGTGATGATATAAGATGGTGGTGGGAATAGGGTGAATTCAGGACAGGGTCAAAGGGATCCTTTTAACATATATTCTTTAGATTATCTATTTTTGAATCATGTGACTGTATTCCTTTTAAAAAATTATATATAATTTGATATAAAGTTTATGATTTAGGATAGAAACTGAATTCAGTAGCCCAGACAGAGTTTGATATCTCGATGTGATTTATATAAGTCTGCATATTTCACATAATAGGTAGTACCCACATATCTAATGACAGTAAATATTATCTGAAAGCAATAATTTTTAGGTGAGGGGAAATCTTGACCCTGAGAGCCATACCTAATGTATACCTGTTCTGACTTTGCTGCCCATAGTTGTTGGCTCATTTAAGATGAAGGTATAATGAATTTTAAATGCTATGCTGTTATTATTGGGGAAGAGAATTACCAGGAAAATAGAAGATTTATATATTTGATTGCATTGACAAGCAACTAGTTTATTATTATTTTCATAAAAAAGTCATATAGCTAGATATAAAGCCAATTAGAAGTCTATATTCCATGTAAGTTTTCACATCATTGTTAAACTGCTTATTTCCTGGTGGTTTGAGGTTATATTGGTTGGTGTCAATTTTTATCATTTTGTAAAAGTAAGCTTCAGGAGAGTCCAATTTCAGAAAGCATCCTAAAATTGAAATCTAAATTTACAATGAGCAGGCAGAAATAGAAGTGTCTAATTTAATTTCCAGTTCTTATCATGTTAAGCATGTGTTTTGAATATCTGGCTTTATCTCCACATGGGCAGGTGTAAGGGGTTGGTGGGGATAGTTATCTCTGAGAAAAATGTAGTGAGAATTAATTAGCTCATGGGTGAAAAAAGCTCTCTCTATGTGTTAACTCCATCAATTATGAGCTGGGGTTATAAGAAAAAAAATATATATCTTTTGATGCCTCCAGGATATTATCTTGTATTTCTTTGTTATGATCTTGAGAGTCTCTCTTCCTCATCCTTATCCAATTAATTTTGTTATTACATTGATGATCTGCTTGCATGAAATTTATTTTTTTAATGACTAAGAAGATTAATTTGGAGAACACAGCATATTACTTTTTCTGTTGAGTGGGTAGAAATGAGGTCAGCAATCGAAGTCTCGGCTGGCTTAGTGCTGTGCCCGTGAACCCAGGAGGCTATGTCCTCAATCTGAGGGACCCCAGTCTTGTTCACTCCTCTGGAGAAGCATGAGGGCATCACCATTATCTCTGCTCTGAAGCTTTATTTCTGCTCAGACAAAACGAGAGAACAGTTTGAAGTTCTGCAGCCCCTTTCCATTGCAGGTCTGTTCTTTCCTCAGGCACGCAATTACAGAACTGGCAGTGACTTTTCAATTTTAGAATGCTAATTGAATATAGTCTTATGAGATGCAAGGCCCACCAC
>NW_017733324.1:3969-15489 GCF_001890085.2 Hipposideros armiger | reverse complement strand
TACTTATTGATAATATTGAAGATAAGATAGCTATCAGTAGGGTAACATTGAAGCCTGTAGCAATGTCTTAGCTGGAGCTACTATCACAAAAATATCATAGACAGTGGTTTAAACAACAAGACACGGATTTCTCACATTTCTGGAGGCTGGAAGTCCCAGGTCGTGTTGCCAGCATGATTGGTTCTGGGGCGGGCCTGCTTCCAGGTTGAAGGCTGCTTTATATTCTCACGTGGCTGAAGGAAAGCTAGCTAGCCCTCAGGCCTCTTCTTATAAGAGCAGAAATCTCATCATGTGGGCCCCACCTTCATGATCTAATCACCTCCCAAAGGCTTCACCCTCAAATTTCATCACACTGAGGTTAGGGTTTCAACATATGAATTTTGTGGGGATACAAATGTTCAGTCTATTGCAAGCAGGAAAAGCCAAAAGAACACTTTCAAAATGCCAAATGGTGCTTTATAAAGAGACACAGACACAGACACACAGACACACACACACACACACACACACAAATAATACATGACACAATGGATAATTTTATGGAAATGAGGACAAGAATCCAATAATGGGGTCTTCCAGTTGGCAGCTCTAACAATGGAACTCTATTCATCTGCAGCTGTTCTAATGATATAGTCTTGGCCAGGACAGATGTAATATTTTCTTCAGTTTAGCGAAACTTTAGGCATATTTCTTTCTGACTATAGGCCCTTGACCTCCCTTTTCTTAGAGCATTTTCTTTAGAAAACTTGCAGTTGTAAATTCTTTCTCTGCCCCTTGAAATGTATGTAAATCTTCCAGCCTCTTGCCAGTTTTATAATCCAGGAAATGTCTTTCTCAAGGACATAGAGGAATCACGTTTTTGAAACTTAAACATCAACTAAGAGAGCACCTCTGTGCTCCTATCTCCTGTCTCTGTGTGAGGTAGGAGTCTAACTTGAGTGGGTGCCAACTAGCAAACATTGACGGGTATAATTACAGAGAAAACCATTTGCAAACTCAGGAATAACGTGCTTAACACATAACATTGACCAACCTCACCCCTAATGCCCCCCAGTATTTTTCCACCAGCTTGCCCTGGTGCTTAGAAACCTTCCTGTCTTTCATTTCTGTGGAGCTAGTTTTAAATCCCCTGTTGCAATAGTTTGAATAAAATCTTCCTTGCCTGCTTACTTTCATCCAGTGCAGTTTTTGTTTTGACTTTCTATATAATGTACTGGAATTGAAGTAACAAAGTCCATAGAGACAGAAAGATGTAGGCTAGACAAAGAAGGCTGAGAAAGCTTTAGGGAGATTGTAGACATAGCATGGCATTGTTATATACTCATTACATGAAAAGATAAGTGGCAATCTGCATTTGAAACATAATTCTGATCAGGAAATAAACTCAAATCCACTACATAGAATGTAAGAGCACATGAGAAATATAGAATTGTTTGCAGTTGTGAATATGTTGCTCCATTTCCTCAAAGTTCCTCAGAAAATACTACATATTCGAAGATGGTTTCAAAAGGAGAATTCCTAAGACTCAAAACTATAGGGAGGGGCCACAGTCTCCCTTGTTTGTGATAGAGTATTTTTATATAAATAAACACCTCAAATGTGGCTGATATAAAAATATCACATTTGTAGCAGTGGAATGCAGATATTATAAAATATAGAATTAAAAAACAACCCTGAATACCTGTAGTGAATATCATACAGTATCATAATTAACCTCTTAGGATCACATCAAGCTATTGTTTAAAAAAAGAGGTTTCTAAATAGCCATTTTTCTTTATTTGTAGCAATTAAATTTATTCTTTTATGCATATTTTGGCATAAAATATCTAATGTTTTCCTTTTTTATTTTCAACAAACTATTAGCCAACTGCTATGATTCAGGTATAGAATGAAGTTTTGTGGGAAACAGGAAGGAAAAAGTTGCAATTCTTCTCTGTAGGACACATATAATTTAATGGTGGTGAGAAATATATAAATCAATAATTTAATGCCATTCAGTAAGTGACCTGGAGGCCTATAGAAGAAAACTTGGATTCTACCTGTCCGCTATGCTGTCTTTTCAACCCTTAAAAATAATCCAACTCACCTACACAGACATTCATAAATGTGTTGCAAGTAGCTGCATATATTTATTCATTTAGCAAATATTTATTGAGCACCTCTTATGCGCCCATTGTGTTTGAGGTGTTGGGAATATAGCGAGGACTGAAGAAGACAAAGTCCCTCTGTCTAGTGTGGGAGATACATGGTAAACAAATAGAAAACAGATGAATAATCTATAAGGTAGTGATAAGTGCTGTGAAGAAAAATACATCAGGATGAGAGTGATGGCCGATGAGAGGAGGGGTGCAACTTTAGGACAGGATGGCCATGGAAGGCCTCTCTGATAAGGGCCCACTTGAATATGGAGCTGAAGGAAGCAAAGGAGCATGCTGGAGTAAATCTGGAGGGAGCATTCAAGTCCTGAGCCAGGAAGAGCCCCTGTTTGGAAGGACAGCAGGAAGGCCAGTGAGGCTGCGATCAGTGCGAAGGGAGCAAGGAAAGAGGGGTGGGAAGGAGACTCAGAGTGGTGGTGAGGGGCTCCCGTGTCGGCCTTGGAGGCAAGACATGACTTTGGAATATTATTCTAAATGTGATGACAAACTTTTGAGCGTTGAGAGTGGTATGCTCGACACCAATTAACATTTTGTAAGGATGACTCTGGATGAGGAGGGCAACACGGGGCAGGCCGGGACCTAGTCAAGAGGTGAGTATTTGAAATCATCCAGGTAATAGATGAAGGTGGCTCAGGTTAGCATTTCTCAACCTCAGCACTATTGATATTGGGGCTGGATAACTCTTCGTTTTAAGGCTGTATCCTGTGTGTTGTAGGATGTTTAGCAGCATCACGGACATCTACTTATAGATGCCAGTGGCACCTCCACTATTGTGACATCCAGACATTGTCAAATATCCCTTGGAAGCCAAAATCACTCCCATTCAAGAACCACTGACTTAGGCTAAGATGACAATGGTGGGAGTAATGAGAAAGGCTGGATTCTGGATGTATCTCTCTTACAGGGAGAATGACTGCATATGTCTGTCAACTGCATGTGGGGCACAATGGACAGAGAGGAGCCAAGGGTGACTCTGGAGTCCCTTAGGTGAGGAAGCTCTTTGCAACTGAGATAAAGACTCAAGGTGCTGAGAGCTGCAGTTGGTCTGCTGGTAACTACAAGGCCTTCCCTTGGAGAGGAATCTGGTGGCACATCTCCATCTCAGCACTTTCTCTCCAGGACACAACTGATTACCTACTGTATAGCCTTTATCTGCTCTGTGTTTTCAGCAACTGTGGCTCCTGATTGCTAGGCACAACCTCCCCCCCCCCCCCCCCCCAGCTTTTCCTCTGTGATTTTTTATGTAATCACCTTTGCTAATTTATATCTGTTGGTACATGGAAAAGCAGATCAGACTCTCCAAATTTGACTTTCAGGCTGACACTATTTTTGGTATTTTCCCTTTGGTCTCAAGCACAAAGTCTAAACACGGAACCTTTTGCCTCCCCCTTTCATCCTCATACCCTGAGTCTGTCTGCCAGGCCCACAGGGCAGGGGATGGAGTCAGATGTGACCTGAGATGGGGCAGGCAGAGACGATGCCGTATGGATTTGATCAGGTCAAGGAACGATCTTCTAAGGTACTTTCAGCAGAAGACTAGCATGAGCAAGATATGAATATGCATGGCATATTTGAATCAGGGAAGTCTGATTAATATGGGGGTGGTTAGAGTCTTATGACTCTATATTTGTGACCGGAAATAGCAATAGATAAGCTTGGCATAGCAATGGTTTTTGAACAGCCTTGGATGCTGTGCTAAAGAGTTTAAACTAAATTCTACAGGGCTGGCCAAGTGGACCAGTTGGTTAAGAGCTCACTCAAGAGTGTGAGCTCTGAGCAACAGGGTTGCTGGTTCAATTCCCAGCCTGAGCTGAGCTGCCTCTGAGCTGCCAACAGGTGACAGGATGGCTCAGCTATAAATAAATAAATAAATAAATAAATAAATAAATAAATAAATAAATAAATAAACAAACTAAATTCTACAGAATCAGGTGATGGATCTGCAGTTGGGGAGAGAGCTTTTTTCTGCAGTTAGAGGTGATTGGTGGAGGTGTAGGGACTTTTGGAAACAAGAGAATGTGTTGGTGGTTTATATTTTTTGTGGTTTCTCACCAGGCAAGAAATGAAACATAAGTAATACATGCCACATAAGGGTGTCCTATCCAACCCCCTAAAATGGGTCCCTTTTATTTCTTCTTCTATCTTTGGTCCCTGTTAAAACAAATGCAAATGAAAGTGCAGTGAATCATGAAGGAAAACGGCACGTGCTAGATAAATGGTCCCTTAGTGTCAATTGCTTGCCCAAACCAAAAGAAGCCAACTGTGGCTTTCAGATGTCAAATATTTTACCATTACAGATGGCAGGAAAATATACATAAGCATTTTAGCTACAGCTTTTAGATATACAATGAATTTGTGGAGCAGCATATCTAATATTTTCCCCATGAATTTGGAAGTAGTGTTTTTGACTCCTTTCTAGCCTTTTGTCTAGGAGTATTAAGTTCAATAATAATCAACTTTATTTAATAGTTAACATGTGCCAAATTTCTTATGTATGTTATTTTAGTTAATCATCACCACAGAATTATGAAATAGATTTTATTTTTATCTTCGTTTTATATGAGGACATTGAAACACAAAAGAATGATGTCACTTTTCAAGGCCACATGACGAATAGCAGACCAAGATTCAAGTTCATGTTTACTCAATCCCGAAACATCAGATTTTAACCACCTTGCTGCTCTGCCTTCCATATCAATTATATACTTTGTTTACTTGGAGATGAGGTCCTGAAAAGGAATGAAAAGGAGGAGAGACTTCTACTGGAAATCTGAGGGCTATAGAAGGAAAAGGGACCATTCAGTGATGTTGGAGGTCACCTTCCCTGATTAACTGGATTAATGCTGACACCGTTGACATAGAAGGGACATGGAGATGAAATGGGTGGTTTTGTTGGGTACGTGCATTTATGTAACTGAAGTTGTTTTTTAATTGAACATTTTGATTGTGTGTATCTAAATAGCATAGATTTTAAGAGTATATTTAATATTTTAGTCTTACAAGAAGTAAAGTCAGAAACTTTTCAAGGAACCATATCCTTCCAGTATAAAGTCTGATTTCTATGCCAATGACATTTTTCAAGAAGTTATGTTTTTGACCTATGCTCTTCCAAACTCAAATTATTCCATAATGGTTTCTTGTTCTTGCTAAGGTGTCCATATTTCTCCCTAAAGCATTAGATAGTTATGCTCTTTCCTGATTGATGTCTTGCCTTTTATCAACCAGACTAAGTGGGAGACAAGATGGATTGGAACAGAGTTCATTCTCTAACTAGCTGTGGTTCTGTGATATATAAAACTTCAATGCTAAACATTGTTCCAAATCCTGCAAGTTTACTCACTTGGAGAAACACGTGATTAATGCATGGAACATCTTTGAGCATGCATTAAAATGTTTTAATAATTTAATAATAAAATTCAAACACCTATCTATGCAAAACCCTTTATATAACATATTTGAAATGAAGCTAAAGATGAAACATAGTTTTACTAAAACCCTTCATTTTCCTCTAGTCTTGCATTTCCTGTCTCCATACTTACCACCTCCCAAACCCACATCCACCTCCTTCAACACACACACACACACACACACACACACACACACACCCTAGAATGATCTTCTCTATTTGCCTGGTGAACGCGTTATTCTTCAAGCCTTGTCAAAACCATCTTTTGTATCATTTTTCTTTCCCCATCCTTTATCAGACTATAGCTTTCTCCATTTATGACTGAAGATGCTATGTACACACCCCTTAGAGTGTTCTGTACTCATAAGCACATGCTCACTCTCATTGGATTGTGACACATCAAGGATATGTCTGTATCTAACTTTCCACATTTGGCACCTCCCTAAATGCATAATATGTAAGTCAGCTGTCTGATGGGCTAGTTCCTATTTGCATCTCCATCTCTTAGGCCTTGAAAGTGGATACTGAAAAATTAAAGAGCAACTTCAGCATATACCCTTTCTTCATTTGATCTGTTGGCTTATGGCCTTATAGTTAGTCTCAAGAGAGCCCCATGCACAAGAAGTAGATTTCAGGTTCCCTTAGACACCGTCTTCTATCTATCCTTCTCCACGATGACTATATTTACACTTGGAAACAGTACCTGCAGTGTCATTTAAACCTCGCAGTGATAAACACAGAATGAACATTTAAACACTGCTAGAAAAGTGCTAGAGAACCCCAGCCTGTGCAGGGAGCAGACAAAGCTCCCTCCTGCTTGCTATGAAGGACACAGATAGAGAGACACAAAAATTCCACCGAAGCCTAGGGTCTTGAGACCCACTGACCTTACAGCCTAAAGTCAACTAGTGCTTCATTAGAAGAGTCAAAGCCTTCAGCAATATGAACTTTCCCAGAATATAGCGTCTTTTTGAATTATCATGCTGTGCAGACATATGTGGGCTTCCCAGAATATCCATAAGTGAGTTCAGCAATAAATTTCAAAGTGTTCAATCAGTATTATAAGGAGTATAACCAAAATGGATGTTCTCTGTGGTCCCCTACAGTGCCTTGTCCTCTGTCCTGACAGCCCAACTAGGGGAAATAAGGACCCATCTTACAACACCCTCTAGGGAAATCCTCCCTTCAGTGTTCGAGTCCCAGCCTTCACTACTAGACACTCTCCATTTTCTTTCATTCATATTTCGGCTCCTCCCGCTATAGCTGTATGTCTAGATCCAAATGTTAATCATTTTCCCTTAAGTCTTCGTTCATCTCTAAATCTGTTCCCTTTGATGTGCTTGTTCACATGGTGTCTTCTCCAGGGGCTGCCTTGTCAACACTATTCTCGTTTGTCATCACCCTTCACCCTTCTGGTTCCACTTGCCCAGCTCTATTTTCCGTAACACTTATTATCTTTGAACTCACTATATAATTAACCTAAGCACTGCGTTAATATTTTGTTGCCTGTCTCCCCCTACTATACTCCAGTGACGGATATTTTGGGGTATTTTTTTTATTAATTCATTCCACCTGGAACATAGGAAGATGCAGAAACTAAACAGGGAGTGTGTACTTCACGCCAGTAGCCATCCATCCCCATTAGGGCTGACCACACCACCCCCCACTGGGCACCCCTCTGCCTGTCAGTAGAGGGATCGTTGGTATTTCTGTCCTCCTATGATGACTGGTCTGGGGCTCACTGTACACTGACCAAGGACCTCAGTGTATGGCTTCTGTCTCTTGGCTTCCTCAGGAACTAATCTAGATCATTTGGCAAGGGGGAAGAAACTGAATTTTCTGGATGTTAGTTTTCATTGAATCAAAAATTGATACATTAAAAGGATGCATACGGCCCATTCAAGAGTTGGTTTTTACCCCCTTTTTTCATAAGACTTTGTTTCTTTGAAAAATAATGGAATTTTTTCATACTTGGTAGACTCAACTTTCTAAATTTTTGACCTTATTTCATTAAGAAATTTGCCATATTTGAATCCGTTAAATCTCCAACTGGAGCTCAACCTATAAAGATTGCAGGTCATTGGAACAAATTTATGGATTACCTGCTACATTCCAGGAACTCTACTGAATTCTGGGGTTCCAAGATAAATAGGACATAAATTGTGTGTGTTCCCAGTCAATGGCCTAGCAAGTCTTAGGTATAAATATGCCTACATATATAATACATGTGTCTGTAAGTACATATATGTTTATAAATGTGTGTAAATGTAACAAAATGAAAATACGTAAGTTTCCCTCTCTACTCAAATATTAATCTTGGGCAACCACTTCAGGTTTTTTGAGTATATAAAGCATAATCACATAGATCAGAAAGTTTTTGACAAAGGAAAGTAACTTCAGAAATTTGCTGTGTTAATTGCTTCCGGTAAAATCCTTGTTTGGGGACTTTTAGGGTTAGCTGAATGACTTTAGTTGTGTTCTCTTCACTTAAAAATGACGTCTTTGAGTTTGAGTCACAGAGGTGGTTTCTTTATTCAAAACAAAATGACATGATTCCTTTATTAAGGCATTAGCAGCTACTGTTATCAGTGGGCTGGTTTCATGTGCTGCTGTGTGTGAAATCCTATATTTCACAAGGGATTATACTGATGCCTAATATGTTGTTTCTGAGTTTCCTCCTCGTCTGGGTTGTCAGTGCAGTCTGCCTTAGCTCTTTTCCACTCTGAGCCATGCAATTTCACATAATTATAAGCACTACCTAAGCCTCTATTACGGTGACATGAAATCTCAGGCTTGCAGACAAGATGCATTTATATCGGCATGTTAGCATTATTATTGAAAGCAAAAGCAGTTCTAATGTTATTCATCTTCTAGACAAGGAAATAAGTCCTTCATCCTACTTCATGCTCTGAGCTTGCATTATTCAGTGTCTCTTTTGGCTCTCAGAAACTCTGCACAATTGTCTAAAACTGTTGAGCCATTTTGAGAGAGATAAATATGAAGAACCCTTCTTTGAGGGTTTATTTTCCACACTCTTTGCTAAGTTGATTGCTTAAAAGGGCACATCCTCTTTTTTCTGGCTTCACATATCCTGGGACACATGTTGTTTGTATGTAGTTGAGTTTCTATGTAGAATTCCACAGGGAGAGATAAGAAGAGGTTCTCATGCTCAGGCCACCCTCTGCCATCCCTGGCAAGTCCTGTGCCATGAGGCTCCTGGAACTCACCAGCCAGTGGGACACACTTTATTTCTAACGGGAAGGAACCTCTATGAGTGTCTCAGTCCTTGTGATGCTGTGACCTAAGGCTGCTGCTGCCTTGGGGAGGCTGGGTTTTTGGTGTATAGAATGCAGGAGTGGGACATGAGGTTTTGGGTCCTGGGTCAGACACACAATCCTCAACACAATCATAGGTGGTAAATACTAGTATCTCTGTGCGGTATAGATGTCTATAGCAAAAGGTTGGACAATGAAGTTCGCGAACTTTCCCCCGTGTACTTACACAGTGGAAAATTTGCAAATTTAATTGTCCATCCTTGTATGTACTTTATGTGGTAGGATGGACTATGGATTCATAAAAGTTTTAAAAACCCACCTTGCCCCTAACTGCACTGGGGTTAAATGGCAGAGTTAGAATTCAATCACCGTGACCCCAGGCCTCCACACCCTTCCTAATTGTCGGCGGCATCCCTGGGCCGCATACACCAAGGTCTCTTTGGGTGTTGCCAGATATCTGCCCTGCTATTTGATTACAGTTAACATTTTTTTTGAGCAAATATAAAACGTTTATGACATTTAACTAGGTGCTGCAAGGGAGAAAGAAATAGATGATACTGTCTTTGTCCTCAAGGAGCTTAGAATTTAAGAGAGAAGTTAGAAATGCAGGCATTAAGTGCAGGAATCCCAGGAAGCACCTTATAAGCTGTCACACAAGGAAATGAGAATCGTTTATTTGGGGAGGAACAAGGAAGTCTTCATGAAAGAAGTGACATTGGATCTGAATCATAAAAAGATCTCAATAAAAAGAATTTCAGTAGGAAGAAATGAGGGTCTTAGGATTCCTGGAAGACATGCAATTCTGAGGCAAGACACACAGCTAAGCAACTTCTGGATGTAGTCTATGGATAGTGATTGGTTTAGTTTGGCTAAAGTTGAGGGCGAGCAGGAGACAAGTCTGGAGATTGTTGCCAAACTTTACTACCACCTTAAGGATCTGGAGGTTAATTCTGTAGGCAAAGGGGGACTGTGAAGGGGTTTTAAACCAGGAAGTAACATGTTGAGAAAGATGCCTTTGGAATATAACATTGACCGCCAGGAGAGCAAGTGTAATATAAGGAAGTGTATTTCTGAATCCACTGCTTGTGGATGAGCAGTTGTTTGTTCTCCCAGCACCTCTTCAGAGAGGATTTGTGAAGCAACTGTGTTTCTGAGCAGGGTGTCACAGAGGGGGAGAAAGAGAGAGGAAGTTAGCTGATGGCTTCGGGTTGTGGCTACAGCATTACTGACCAGCTCCTTTGGTGTCTCTGGCTTTCGTGACTTCCTGGAAGTTACAAGGCAGGAAGTGAAAGGTGCATGGAGAGGGAAAAAGGCAAGATGTTGATGGGCCATAGCCATGAGGAGCAGGGCGTACTGGGAGTTACTCCAACAGTGGGTCTCTCCGTCTACAGCAATGGCAGCACACTGGATCCATGACCATGGGAATAGCATCACCATTGCTAGGTTTGCTCCTGCTGAAAGCAAGGCAAGTGCCTCAATCTGGGGTGGCACATATGGGATAGCATTAAAATTTACATAAGATGGTCAGGGAAGACATCTGAAAGAGATGAATATGAATAAAGGAAGTGAGGTAGACATTCAGGTAGATATCTAGGATAAGAGACATTCAGGCAGGTGGAAAAGCAAACACAAAATTCTTGATATAAGACTATGTTGAGTATGTCTGAAGAACACCAAGGAATACTTCATAAATGGAGTGAAGAGTGAGGGAGAGAAGAGGAGGAGAAGAAGTGAGCTCTCTCACTTATAGTGAGAGATAGAGTATGGACCCATAGGTGATGAGATTTTGTTTGTTTGCTGTGGGTGAGATGTGAAGACATTTGAGGGTGTAGATTGGAGAACCTGACCTGCTATAGCTTTAATAAGACTGCTTTGGGACTCCTTTGAAAATAGGCTACAGAAAGGAAAGGGTGGGAGAAGTGAGATCAAACAGGAGACTACTGCAGTAAACCAGGATGGAGATTCTGGTGGCTTGGGTATGTGGATCATGAGACAGGAGAAATGGTCCAACTGTGGCTATAAGTTGAAGGCAGAACAAAGAAGAGTTTTAGACGGATTGGACTTTTGATGTAAAGAAAAAATCCCCGGTCCAGTATAACTACCTCTCTGTGGCCTCTGTACTGGAGGAATGGAGACACTTTTAACTGCTCAGAGGAAGGCTGCAAGAGGAGTTGGTTTTGGCAAAATATTAGAAGCTCAGTTTTGAGAATGTTTTTGAGCATGAGATGACTACTAAATATCCTATGAAAAGTATCAAGTAGATAATTGGAGGTGTGAGCTTGGGGTTCATTGGAGAAGCTGGACCTGAAGATATAAAGTTGGAAACCATGAGTATTTAGATGGTACTTGAAGCTATGAGGGTGAATGAAATTAACTGGGGAGTGGGTATAGAAGAGGTCCAGCAGATAGGCCTTGGGGAACTCCTATATTTGAAAGTGGGTATTGGAAAAGACAGCAAGGTAGACTGAGAGAGATAACGGGACACCAAGAAAATTAAGTGTCCTAGAAGCCAACAGAAGAAACAGTTTTAAGGAAAAAGTGGTGATCAATTCTGTCAAAATCTGCTGATAGGTCATGGTAGGTAAGGACCCGGCAATGGCCGTTACACTTAGCAAAGAGGCAATGATGGTGACTCCAAGAAAGACGTGTACTTCACGCCAATAGCCATCCATCCCCATTAGGG
>NW_017733324.1:0-1327 GCF_001890085.2 Hipposideros armiger | reverse complement strand
ATGATTGAAGGGTGATTTTAAATATATTCCATGATGATCACCCATATATGAAATGAAATTTGTTGAATTCATTTTGCTAAGGGTAGTTTGCGTAAATTAGATTGGCTCTGCAATAAAATGAAAACTTTTTGAAAACAGCCAACAAACTTAAAGCAATTTTATTTTTGTGTTTTAATGTGAAAAGTGTTTTGTAATTGATAATTTTTTTCTTTTTTAAATTTACTTTTGAAGCAAATACACAAAGATGAAATCAGTGAAGTATATTTGTATGAAATAACTCATTGGAACTGGAGTATTTACTTAAACACTAATGAACACTGATACCTGGACTTAGACACGTGGATTTAGAATGGCTATTATTTTCCTATTTCTGAATATTATATTAACTATGAAAACATAATTGATTCACTCCAAATCATATATATGTAGGTGTGTGGTGTGTATATATGTGTGTATGTATATATATGTATATGTAAGTGTGTGTTTATATATACTCAAGTCTTTAAAGATTTTTTTAAATTTTGCAATTTTTTTTTAGGACTAATGTCATTCAAATAAACAGCTATACTTAAACTGATGAAGAGAAATTTGACCTAGAAAGCTGAAACCACCTGGGGTCTAGTCTTAACTTTTCAGCGACTTTGAAGAAGGAAGGCAGCATCAGTGTGTCTCAGATGCTTCATCACTTTTAAAATATTGTGCCTATTTTATTAGTACTATTGTGCCTAAAATATTTTATTAGTACAATTGTGCCTAAAATATTAGTACTATTTTCAGGATGTGATAAATATTGCCAACTTTATGAGGCTAATGGGGCAATTTGGTCAGTAATAAGAAAAAGAGTTTTCTGAGGGAACAGACTGTCATTTTGTTCTCCCAAAAGCCTCTTGCATCAGGGCTGAGGTTGCACTGGGCCCATTTGTATGATACTTGAAGACTGACCTGGGGCTGCCCTTCCAGGCCCCTCTCCAGGTTTGGTAGCCTTTTAAACACCTGATTGCTTTTTATTATTCCTCTAGTAGCTGGCAATGTTGGCTTGGCCTGTTGAACACTTTAACTCTTCAACTTCCCGCTTTCCAAGTTTCCCATACAATGTCCCGGTAACTTGTTTTAGTCACTTCCCAGGAGTCCATGGAAGGGATTTGGAAGAAAGAAAGTGGCATACACAAGTGGTTAGGGCAGATTCTGCATCGTTACGTTGTCCTTTGGACCTGCCAATTACTGGGAGTTTGCCAGTGCCTACATTATATCCATCAGCACCTTAGTTTCCCCATGAGATATTAAAGAGGTTTTCAAATTTATTAAATTTATTGGGCAGACGAAGCAT
>NW_017733323.1:33946-34780 GCF_001890085.2 Hipposideros armiger | reverse complement strand
AGAACTGAATCCTCAAAACCAAGAAGCAAACAGAACACCTAATTACCTCAATTCAAACAGGCCTTCTCCAAGGAACATTGTGTTGAAACTGTCAAAAGTTAATGACAAAGAAAGAATCCTCAAGGCAGCCGGGGAAAAGAAGACAATAACCTACAAAGGAAATCTCATTAAATTATCATCAGATTTTTAAGCAGAAACTCTACAAGCCAATGGGGACTGGACTTAAATATTCAAACTATTGAAAAAGAGAAACTATGAGCCAAGAACAATATATCCAGCAAAGATATCCTTTAGATATAAAGGAGGAATAAAGACCTTTCCAGACATACAGAAGCTGAGGGAATTTTCTAACACACAGCCTGCACTACCAGAAATACTGAAGGAGGCTATTCAACCTAAAACATAAAAGCAAAAGAATACAAAACCAGGAGTAGTATCGTGAACAAGACAGGCATAACCGGGAAATGGCAACCCTAAACTAAATAAGGCACTATACACTTAAACATAACATAAGGGGTAAAAAAGGGAAAAAAAACACTTAAAAAATAGAGGAAAATGTCAACTTGCTACTGCAGTGCAGTAATCAACTCACAGCATAAAGAGAAATAATTTGTGACAACAAATACAGAAAAACGGAGAGTGTAAAGTCTGAACATACACAGGGGAATGGAGAAAGGAAGCATGGTGAAGAAAACGGAATAATGTAAATAGGAAACTTTTTTACTCAAAAAAATCCAGAACTGAAATATATAACATAAAAAAGAAGAAACAGAGGGAAAAATCATAGAATACCACTACATTGAACAATAAGACAGCAACAGAAAGACAAAGAAA
>NW_017733323.1:8349-31361 GCF_001890085.2 Hipposideros armiger | reverse complement strand
AATCCTCTGCTTCATCTAATCTACTGGTGATTCCTTCGAGTGTGTTCTTCATTTCAGTTAGTGCATTCTTAATTCTAACATCTTTTTAAAATAATTTCTCTACCGTTCCTTATGTCCTCAATAAGTTCCTTAACTATTCTTATCATCAGTGTTCTAAACTCTGTCTCTGAATGGTTGGATAGCTCTGTTTTATTTCTAGAGATTTCTTCTGATCTTTTGCTTGGGACATATTTCTTTGTTTCTTCATTCTGGCTGTTGCTCTGTGATTGCTTAGATATATCAGATAGATCACCTATGTCTCTCAGTCATTGCTGGGTGGTCTTGTAGTATGTGTCCTTTGTATGCGGATTGCACAGTGTGTGTATTCTCCTGTCCCATGTGTTCCAGAGGTGTCAGTGTTGAAGTTGCTCTTTAATTGATTTTGGCTTGTCAGAGGGTGGGTTTGACCCTCAGACTGATTAGCTGGGAGAATTAGCTCTGTTTACAGTGTATGAGATGCTGTGTGAAGTATGAACCTCTCAGAGGAGGCTTTGCCACTGTGGGCTCTTGTGCCTGTGGAAAATGTTCTTTGAGAATGCCCCTTGTAGGTTCAACCAGGTAGAACTCTGGTTTTGTCTAACACTGGCATCTGGGTGTATTGGTTCTGGTGTCTCTTGGGCAGGATTCCTCTTCAGAGCCATTTGAGACCTGCCTGTTACCAGTCCGTAGCTACCTGGTAGGTGCCTCAAGGCTCTACACAGTTGGCTGCTGCCCATGCTGGATCTGGGGTCTTGTGGGGATGCTCTCTGTGTGAACTGAAACTGGCTTCCCTCAGTATTGGTCCTAAGGCAGTTTAAGAAAAGGTGCAGGGACCCCTAAGCTTGTTGCCACCTGTCAGATGTCAGTAAGGCCCACCTATTGAAAGAGGCATGTTAAGGGCATGTGTCTGGCTATTTGACCCAGTGTTCAGGGTGCCTCTATGATGTGGCACTAGCTTGGCAAGTTGGAGTTCAAGCGAGTTATGTGACTTGATTGGTAGTTTTTAAGATATTAGTGCAGACTCAGGTCTTACACCAATACCTGGCCTGTGACACCCTTGTATAGCATCTCAAGGGCACTACAGCCAGCCTCCACCTAATGCTCAAATTCACGAAAGATGCTCCTGTGTGGCTGTGGTGCATGTTTGTGGTCACTGAACACCACGGATATGACTCCAGTGCTCTGCGGACCAACTTCTTTTGTAAAATTCCTTTTCCACCATTTTTGGAGGTTGGGCCAGTCACCCTGGCACCTCAATTGCCCCTGGGAATGCAGCTATAGGTGGGCGAGGTTGTGTTACAGGTGCGTAATGGCTGTGGCCCGTGGTTTCCTCAAATTCAGTGTTGTCTCTGCTCCTGAACCAATGCTAGGTCCACAATCACTTCATAAAACAAAAACAAAGCAAGGCAACCCAACAACACCAAAAAACAGATACACATTCACAGAAACAGGATAAACAATGATCATACAGGAGAAACAAAAGTATATAAAAGAGATAAAAATACAGGAGAACAAGACAGATAAACAGTGACCAAAGCAATATGCAGATAAACAAGTCTGAGAAACAATGACAGAAAGAACAAATGAAAGAAAAGAAGGAAAAGGAACAAAAAGATGAAAGAGAAAGAAAAATAATAATAATAAAGAAAAAAAGGGGAGAAAAAAAGGAAAAAAGAGAGAGAAAAAATCTCTCCACCTGCTTTAATCTGCAGATCACTTGCTCAGCAATAGGGAGACTCTGGGAGACTCAGCACTAGCTGTTGGGGGGCAGGGCTCAGTGCATCATGCGTCAGCCTCCCTCTCAGGCTTGCAGTGAGCTTCCCACAATTAGTTGCTGTGTGCTCTGTAACCATGCTAACCACCAAAAATCCTCACAGGCTGCTGTGGGCTGTCCGCTGCTGCAAAAAATCCCTCTGTGGCCTGCGGAGATGGGAGCCACGCACCAGGGCTCAGGGTGTCCCCAGCAACACAGCTCTAGGTGGGCGGGGAAGGCCCCCAAGGCACCACAGGGTGTGGTCAGTGGCCCCCACCAAGTCAGAGAAGCATGCATTCCTGCACCAGCAACCAGCCTGCACAAACATGCCAGGAATGCCCCAGCCAGATCACGCAGTTGCAGAGCTCCCAGCCCCATACTCCCAGTAAAACTCCCAGCCTCAGCCTGTCCCAATCAGCAGCTTGTAGATCAGGCAGCGCAGCCCGACAGCCAATTGCCAGCCTGGCAACTGCACAGGCAGTGCAGAGAGTGGGGACCCATGGCGGCTTGTGTACTCCCACGTCTCAATGAGCAGCCTGTTGGAGCCAGAGTGCTCCCGCCAGGTGTTTCCCTGGCTACGCAGCACAAGCAGTGCAGAGGGTGGGGTACGAAAGCAGCATGCCTGTGCGCAGGCACACAAACACACACACACACACACACACACACACACACACACACACACACGCCTGCGCCAATTCCAGCAGACTAATGCAGTCCCAGACCAGATCCTCTGTGGGAGGGCCCAGCCCTGAAAAAATGGCGCCCTCCTGTGCACTACTTGTGTGCAAGCCCACACCAAAGGAACAATGGTCCCAAAGCCTCCAGCTCCCACGCCAAAGGCACTCAATTCAGTCCTTCCCTGCAGGCTCCTGGGCCCCTGCTCACGCAGCCACTCCCTCTACCAGGGACTGGTTGAGTTCTCACTGACAAGTGAGTCCATATGCCGGCTCCATTGGTTTTCTAGCTACCCTCAGCCTCACCAAGTTGAGCAAAGAGAGTCCTCACTAATTTCTACTGCCAGGTATCATGGAACTCCTCTTCCCGGCAAAAGTAACTCTGGGCTGGTGAGCTTGGTGTGGGGATGGAGGGTCTCTCCCACAACTGGAGAAGCCTCCCCACCACTGAGGTGTCCCTCACGGGGTTCACCCTCTCTCATCTCCGCCCCTCCTGCCAGACTTGATGTGGCCTCTTTAAATCCTTCATTTAGAGGTTCTGCTCATCTAGTGTCCAGGGAACTTCTGCGGTTGAATATGTTATAAATTATTTATAATTTTGGTGTGATCCTGAGAGGCAGTTGGCACAGTGTCTATTCCTATTCTACCATCTTACCAGAAGTCCTCTCTCTTTAATTTTTTATATATTTTTTTAAGGATTGGTGTTAATTCTTTCAGGGAACCATCAGAGATATCAAATAAAGACAGTTCTCCGGAAATTAGGCTATTTAGAAGTTCTAAACCTGTTCTGTTCCTGTGGTAGTTATTAGGCTGCTGGTTTGCTCTGTGATTGTAGGCTGTTGGTTTTCAAGGCTATCCTAGAGCCTAACAGGGGGATTGAGAATAGGGAAAGTAAAAATGCTGCAGAGACTGCTTTTCTTACTAACGTGCAGTCATTTTTCTTGAATAAACACTTCCTGGATAACTTCAAGCCTTTAGTTAATTTCCAGAGTCCTGAATTAATTGATTCTGACAATTTTTATAAATTTTCTTACTGCTTTTAAAAGAGAGAGAATTTTAGAAGTCCTTAGTCCACCATTTTTGTTGATGTTCACAATGCAATTTTTCTGTTATAAATATCTCAAAATTTTATAATCTCACAGAGTTTAGAAAGGGTAGAAAAATTTTCACACTGAGACAATTTTACTTATGAGTATATAGAGAATGAAAATAGTGATTTTGAATAGAAGTATGAATGAGAATATGGAAATATTATGTTTATAATAATTTCCCAGTATGTAGAGCATGCATTATACATTGTTTTAGTGTGATCACTACTTAAATTGTACTTTACATTTAAAGAAATGTTGCCGTAGTCAGAAGTTTTATATTTATATGTAGCCAAACCTGTCATTCTTCTCATTTGTGTAATTATTTATGCTTTCTTTATCTTAGATATACAATATTTGGGTAAATATCCTACTGATTTCTTCTTGTTTTTGTTTGGCTTTGTTTTAAATAGCCAACTACTTAATCTTCCTAAAATTTTTTTTGCATGTGAAATTAGATGAGAATCTACATTAATCTAAAATGTTATCTCTTATCATTTATTTTGATGCTTCAGTTATCATAAATATTATGACCCATTGCTGTATGCTTTTTCTTTTATATTTTATCCACTTAATCTTATACCCATAATTATTATTATACAATAGCCCCCCTTATCTGTGAGAGATATGTTCCAAGACCCCCAGTGGATGTCTGAAACTGTGAATAATACTGAACCCTATACATACTATATATTTTCCTATGCATACATACCCATGATAAATTTTAATTTATAAATTAGGTACAGTAAGAGACTAACAACAAAAAACAATAATAAAATAAGGCAATTATAACAATGTTGTGTAATAAAAATTATGTGAATGTGGTGTCTCTCTCTCTCTCTGTCAATATGTCTTATTATACTGTACTCACCTTTCTCCTTGTGATGATGTGAGGTGATACAATGCCTGTGTGATGAAATGAAGTGAGCTGAATGATGTAGGCATTGTGACATAGCATTAGGCTACTACTATAAGGGTTACTTGAACACAAGCATGGCCAACCTGCCACAGTTGATCTGATAACCAAGGCAGCTACTGACTAACAGGTGGGGAGAGTGTACAGTGTGGCTTACACTAGACAAAGGGATATTGCCTATCCTGGGCGGGAAGGAGGAGGGTGATGTGATATTTCATCATAATACTCAGAATGGCATGAAATTTAAAACTTATGAATTGTTTATTTCTGAAATTTTCCATTTAATATTTTTGGATTGCAGTTGACCATGGGCAAGAGAAACCATGGAAAGCAAAACTGTGGATATGGGCAGGGTGGAGGGGGACTACTGTACTGGCTGTTGGATTAGAATACATTAAGAAATAACTTTTCTGTTCCCATCTTTGAAAAGTGTTTATTAGGAATATGCATTGAAATTCATTAAATGAGCTTCAGTCTCTACCAGGATGAACTATAGTTAGTTTATTGTGTTGAATCTATTGCAATGCCATATTTATATATTTCATACTATATTGAAAAATCCTTAAATTAATCAGGTTAAAACAATTAGCATTAGTTAAGTATATTTTTTCCAGGAAACTTTACAGAGTATATTACTTATACCTGACAATGACCTTATAAAGTAGCTAGAGATTAAAACAACAACAACAACAAACCCTGAGGTTTGGTAATGTTAATGCTCAAAGTGATGCAGTTGGTAATTTGGATTTTAATATACATATCAAAATCTATGATTTTACTCTGTTTATTCAATGTGTACTCTATTTTATTTAGAATTTTTCTATATTAGTAACTAGGAATTTACTGCATAATGGGGAGACAAACATACAAAATAATTCAGTACAGTGATTCAGTGATATGACAGAGGTAGTGCGCATATGCTTTGTAAATACTGAGTGTGATATACTGCACTCTCCCCAGGTTTGTGAAATAAGGCTTCTCAGAGATGGTTGGAGAGGAAAGAAAGTGAAGTTTGGATGAAGCAAGATATTTGGAAAAAAAATTGTCAAGATCAGCAATGATGTCATAGAACCAATATTTGTGAATGAGGGAGTTAAAGAACTAGGAGGAAAAACTTTATGTTGAGAAGTAGGGAGTTGATTATAGAGGTAGAGCAGTTGTTAATTTTGGCATATTATAAGAGTAGCCATTAAAATCATATGGCCTTGTGATTTTCTAGGAAGGTTATGCTTTAAAAAATGCTTATTCTACATTATTTGGCACGTACTTCAACTATATAATAACGTATACTTTCTTCACTGCCAATGTTTAAGGTTAATGCAGATTTTCTCACGCTCCAGCTTCCCTTTTCCTATCAGTAAGTTAGAAACTATGGCTGGGAGTGAGCCAAGATCTCCTTTTACCACTTCCCCATCCTAACTGAGGAGATAGAACTTTGGTTGAACTTTAGTATTATTTCTAACTCTAGTCTCATCATTGTAATTTTTATAAACATTTAAAAATTATACCATGCATTCAATACTCCTTATTAATTTCTGGTAGGGTTTTAGATTTCTTTTTATTTGATTTTTATGGGATTTATATGAAATGTTAAGAGTAATCTCCTTTACTTTTACAAATGTTCTCTCTTTTAGCATGGAGTGGAGGGAAAGTATCAAGGAGAAAGTTATGTCTAATTGCCTGAAGTAGCACTATCTTTTTAAAGACATCATCCAAATATCTCTTTAGCCCTTCTAAACAAACAATTAATTTTGAAAGGAGATAAATGAAAATATATGGTCAACTAGACTGAAATAAAGTGGTGCTATCAAATAGATACAGATAGAAATGAAAGATTCACAGAAAAAGCACTCTACTAGTTAACATTCTCTGGAAAACCTGCCAAGGATAAGGAAAACTTTATTTTAGTGAGAGAAATAAATGCTTACAAAACAGATTATTAATTATTATATAATTTGCTTTGTAGAACTTGATAGATAAGCACAGGTTTTCTTTCAGCCAATAATTTGGGCAATGCATGGCTCCAGTTTTGATCAGGAGAATTTATGTTTTGTTATTCTTTTGTCATTTTAGTAATAACTATATAACATTATAGAGGCTGATTACTTAATATTACTCTATGTTGTTAGTAGTACTCAAGTCACATTTTAATTTCCTACTAATTAATCATATAAAGTGGCCTGTTGTTTTACAAATTCTTTACACTTGCTAGGTAAACACTGGGTATAATTTTAGATTTCACAGGAAAGTCTCTAAGATGATTATAAACCCTATGAAAATATATCTGTAAGATTTCATTAAATAGCTAATGTTGCTTAGCTTTCAGAGAAATACAATATTAATTATAGCTTACAAGTACTCGTGCACAGATATTCCTCATACCATCGAATATAAAACTTAAGTTTAAAGGTCATAACTATGTCATTAAGAATTAATTTACTTTGAGATCTGATATCTTCTTTCTAATCCAATCTCATCTCTTGCCATTTTTCCCCTTTCATTTTTCCATGCCTTTATACATTTTGACTCTTTAGCCCAGAATGACATCTGTAAAATTCCCCTTCTTCAGATCCCTTTCTTGGTCTATCAAGCAAACTCCTTCCCATAATTACAGATGCAGCTGAGACAGCAATTCATCTGGGAAGTCCTTTCTAAAACTGCACATACAGAGTTAATTAATCCTTTCTATGTCTTTCCATGCTTTCCCAGATATATTCTGAGTATATCTGTGTGCTAGTATATATTACTGTAATTTTCTTTTTTTTCTCTCTCCTGGTACACTGGTTGGTACACTGGAAACTTCTTGAGGTTACAGCCTGCCTTAGTAATCTGCGATATCTCACATAGCTCAGTCAATGATGTAGAGGTCAGTCTCTATATGTTCTATGGTGTCACAATTTTTCAGATTATTGGCATAATCAGCCCCACCTAGACTCTGGACCAGTGAGAGACAGGCCTAGTGGTATATTAACAGCTCTTAACAACCAACTCTTGTCCTCTGTGGGCAGGCTGCTTAGCAGCTAGCTGATCTCACTGCATAGATTCCTGGTACCTAGATTTTCTATCATCTTTGCTACAGAAAGAGATCTTTGGCTGACTAGAGACATAATTTGTCATTCTGTCTGGAAGAAGAATATCTACTTTTGGTCTTCCATATCAACTCAACTCTAGATTCCTCTGCAATAAAATCTTCCCCTGTGCTATATTTACTCTCAAGGTTGAATATCAAGACTATTGAAAACACCTGATGTGAAATCACAAGTACCTTTCTTGGACTGTCCAGATACTCCGTGTTTGAACTATAGTTTGGTACCTGAGACTTGTGAATTTGGATTCAATCTGCTGAACCATTCTCCAAGATGGGGATAGCGTTATTCACTCAAGTATCTTATCCTGCCCTGGAAGAAATTTATGAAGGTATTAATGGGACACCTCCTTCACCAAATTGTCATCAAGAGTTTCCAAATCCTTTTTTAAAATCTGTTTCTGACATTATTTAATCATCAAGGGTGTCATTTTAAATGTGTGTATTAATAAAGGAGATTGTGAAATATATTTGGGTATATATGATGTTTTTTGGGTAGATTTTTATTTGTGGGGTGTCATGACTATTTTTATGAATGCAAAAAAATTAATTAAATGAAACTCTAAAGTCTTTTTTGACTTCATAAGTCTATAATATATATATTTAAAAGTAATTATAAGCTTAAATATTAAAAGAACTTTTGTCTGGTAAAAATATTCAAATAAATGTCATACTATTTGATATTTTTACACTTGTTTAACAAAATATCTAATATCTACCATAATGATTCAATTTATAAACTAGTATTACTCAGGAAGATTGGAAATTAATATCAACTAATTCAATTCACTAACAGGTTATTTGGGTTTAATACGATGGCATTTTCATCATTCTTTTTAAACATATTCTGGCTGTCTAAGCTACTAGGGAATATCTTTAAAATATGACTTGGTTTGCATAATGTAGATTTGTTAAGTGTATAACCCCCATAAACATTGGGGAACAAAACTGGGGTAACCAAAGAAGGAGCCACAGAATTTTGAGGTGTCTACCACTCTAGATAAGGCTTTCTTTCTATAGAAAATCAATTTAGGTGATTAAATAACCATTCACAGAATAGTAAGAGAAGGTAGCAAGACTAAAAATATCTAAAAAATTATGGCTGCATAGAGCAGTAGGGGAAAAATGACATGAGGAAGAAGTGGTTGTTTTATACCATGAGGAACCTTGAATGTTTGGAGCATAATCTGATGGCTATTAGTGGATGAATAAGGTAGGCACAAGCTGGGAACAAGTAGCAGCTTGTCAGAAAGCAAAAATTTTCCCAGGAAGAGGTTTCCTACAATAACTCTTCTTCTATCTGCTACTCAGACTATGCATTTAGCAATATACTGACACAAAACTTTTACCCTTGATAGGCAAACTGCAGATTTAAAATACTAATATATTTCTCAGTGAATTAAGACTTCTTAATGAGTGCCTGCAATGGAAACATATTATCATTACCCTGCCTTTTCCATAAGGCAGATATGGCTACAATTAAGTGGAGGAGCAATACCATGGAAAAATAAAAAGGAAATATGTAAGGGTTTCCCTGATATGAGTGTTCCATATGTGTATGTGACATCTGTACGTTCTTTGAACATTTTACCATATTACTACTGTCATTGTACTATGTAATCTCTTTTATTATCCTAAGCCTTTAAAGCATTCTATAAACATTATCATGTTAATCTTTTGAAAATCATGTAGATGGGGTCTTGGAGAAATTATGAAAAGATGACATTGGTCTTTGGGCACTTCCTTTACTTTCAAACCTCTTTCTCCCATTAATAATATCTGTATTTTAATTAGGCATTTTGAATTAAAATTAAATTTCTATTATTGGAATTGTAGCAAATGACAGGCCATAGGGAACTATTTTAGCTGGTGTGGGAAGGCAAAACAACTTTAGCAGTGTCCCTCAAATCACATCTGATCAAAGGATTACTCTGAACTTCCAAGAATTCTGTTTCTAAAAACACACTTAGCCATTCTGTCTATGACATAAGTAGTTTATTAGTCTTACTATGCTACATTTTGCCTATTTTATTAATATTCTATATAATGTACTGTAAAATATTTGTACAAATTGGTTTTAAAACTAAGAAACTATAAGTTTTAGCTGGACTATCATCATATAATCACTTTGGGGTAAGGTGTAGAAATTTTTCTAGGTTTTTTTTTTTATGTAGTGGAAGTCTGGCTTCAAAATCAAAATTGAAAACATGAAAAGGCAAAAAGCAAAGGTGCTGAGACAGGTACAGAGCTGCAATAATGGACATATCATGGAACTATATCCCAAGAAATGGCCATGAGCCCTGGTCAAGGAGGCAATAAAGTTTAACCTGGGAATGAAGCTGTATGTCTACAGGTTGAGAAACAGATGAGTCATATGCCAAAGTTTGAGGATCAGGTAAGCAGGGAACAAAAGAAAAAAGGGCAAGAAATTTAAATGGCTAGAAAGTAAAATGGAGCAATTTTTGTACCCCACGGGACACACCAAGATAAACATAACAGGATAACGCCTCCTTTAGCTCATTGGTACCTCTGCTGAATCCGTTGCTGTCCTGCCTGTTCCCTCCAGATTAAATAAAATATTTGGCTACATTCCTAACTTTCAACCCTTTATATTTTGTTGCCTGGATGCTGATTAGCTGCTTCTCCTTCTCCTCCTCCTCCTTCTCCTTCTTTTCCTCACAAACAGATAAGTTTTTTTTCTCTGCACAGAGCTATTCATAAAAAGGCTTAAAGTGTAGGAAAAGCTTATAGCCTGGATTTTAGATTTGGGTGTCATCAGCAGATGCTAGATGGAAATATCAAAGTAGAAGTATTGCCTGGGACAAAAATGTTGGGAAAGAAGACAACAGACCAAAGGCTTTGATAGCTTTTTGATGTGTGTTCTACCTGAAGTTTATGTTACTGCAACGAGTCCCTGGGAATACCAGCTTAAAGCTTTCCAGGTTCCACTAGCATACGATGCTATGGTTTAGTAGGCTAGATTGCTTGTCATTTAAGACTACATAAAATTGATTAGCAGGGCCGGCCGAGTGGCGCATTGGTTGCGAGTTGGCTTGGGACGCCGGATCTGAGCAGCAGGGCCCTGGTTTAAATCCCACATTAGGGCCAGTGATGCTGTGCCCTCTACAGCTAAGATGGTGAACAACAGCTCAACCTGGAGCTGGGCTGCTGTGAGTCGCCAGCGATGGAGTAAGCTGCAGTGGGGCTGGCCAGCAGCTGGCATGAGCTTTCATGAGCTGCCATGAGCCACCGTGAGCGACCGTCCAATGGCCGGCAAGTGACTGCCTCACCTGGGAAGAGTGCAATGATAATACCAACATGGGCCAGTGAAGCGACATCCTCCAGAACTAGATTGAAGAACAAAAGGACAGCAACTTATCTGTTCCTTTTCCCCGATTATCCAATAAAAATCTTTAAAAAATAATTTATTAGCATTCTACAGTCTTCTGGTATGTACAATCATTTAAAAAGTTAAAAATTTTAGCTTTTTTATCCTACAAAGTAGATTAAGTAGATTACAGATGTTTACTCTGGGATACATATACTAAAGCTGAAGAATTCTAAATTTTTACTTAATTCCTTTTTATCATTTTAATGTCTCTGGGCTGTTGGAAAATTTTGCAAAATCAGAAAGTAATTATATAGAATTTTAACATAACATTATTTTGGTCAGAACTATTTCTTAATGATTTTCATTCTTCTTATCTCAACAGCCTTATATGAAATAGAAGCATGCTATTCTTAGATTGAAAAACTTATTGTTCAGTAACATTTAATTGCTAGCTTAACATTGTACAACCTCTACTATATGAAAATGAAATAAATATGGACTTTGAAACCAGACAAACCTGAGTTTGAAATACAATATCACTATCTTAGGTGTCCCACCTCCATCAAACCATTCCTGAAACTCATCTCCTCCCTCATTAGTTACTTTCCTTATGTGTTCATAAGAAACTTTGTAATTATGTGAAATTGTATGTAAATTATCAACTACTGTGTCAGTTTCTACCATTACACTTTTACAGGCAAAAAGCATGTTTACTAACATGCCAGTACATTTTAGGTGCTCCTCTTAACATTTGAAAAAACAGGTGAATAAACAACATTTAAGTGGCTTGGTTTATCTTTTTATAAAAAGGAAGACTAAAAAGAGAGTGATGATAACTTTTTTTCTGAAACATGGATAAAAAGAACCTAAGCATAATATGTCAGTAGAGTAAGACCAGAAAATGTAAAGCTAAAGGCAATATCTTGAGCAAAACTTGATCTAACAAGTAGGGGTCCTCATGTTGACATGCCATCATGAACTACATAATGGCTCAGTTTTAGTTAGATAGACAGAGGAGTGTCTCACAATTAATTTGTTTCTTAGGAAATATTGAAGCATATTTCTGAGAAAAAGTTGAATTGTGGAACTTTATGGCACATTCTAAGATGATTGCCCCCGCCCTTTTTGGTATTTAATTAGCTCATATTCCTAATGAAAGTGTCAGGAAATACCCCACAAACCCTATGAAAAAGTTCCTGACCTTGCTGTATAATTTCCCATCACTGTGTCTAATACTATCATTAGATCAGACTTTGAAGCTAGCTTCCACAAGAGACTCCTATTTGCTCAAGTAAAAGAGATAGATAAGAAAGTTTATTATTTGTATTTGGAACTTCATGCAGCTAAAATCACATACGAACACATCATAACCAGTGCTAAATATTCAGTAGATAGTTTCCATAATTCTATTGCAAAATCCCTGTTGCTGATTCCAAAATTCCAATGCCTCAATTTAAAATAATTTATTTGGCATCTCTCTCAAGTATATGGTACAAAAGTTTCCATAAATGGATCTTTTTGGAATAAGGTAGGTTCTTTGATGTCCCTATACCTCATTGCACTATTGCTTTTATCAAAGACTCCTTGTGCCTTGGGCCGGCCAAGTGGCTCAGTTGGTTAAGAGCTCACTCAAGAGTGCGAGCTCTGAGCAACAGTGGTTCGAGTCCCGGCCCAAGCTGAGCAGCTGCTGAGCTGACAACAGGTGGCAGGATGGCTCAGCTAAACAAACAAACAAAAAAAAGACTCATTGTGCCTTAAAAAATGTACCCAAATTTAGGAAAACTGCTAAGATAACTTGCACACAATAGCATATACAGATATTGTATTATACAGTTATGCATCTGAAATTTATGTAATATTCTTAACCAATGTTACCCTATACATTTAATAAAATAAAAAAACCCTGAAAAAAAAAGTAATGAGCTATCAAGCCATGAAAAGACATGGAGGAAGCTTAAATACATATTATTAAATGAAAGAAGTGAATTTGAAAAGACTATGTACTGCATGATTCCAACTATATGATATTCTGGAAAAGGTTCTACAGAGACAATAGAAAAATCAGTGGTTTGTAGGGGGAGACAAAGATGAATATTTAGAGCACAGAGTATTTTTAAGGCAGTGAGAATACTCTCTATGATATTATAATTATGTATACATGTCATTATACATTTGTCTAAACCCACAGAATGTACAACCCCAATAATGAACACTAAAGTAAATTATAGACTCTGGGTGATAATGATGTGTCAATATAGGTTCATCAGTTATAACAAATATACCCATCTGGTGGCAGGTGTTGATAACAGAAGATGTTATGCATGTGCGGGGGCAGAAAATATATGGGAATTCTGTAACTTTCACTCAATTTTGGTGTGGAACTAAAACTGCTCTAAAAATAAAGTCTATTAAAAATAATAAAATTAAAACCACTCATTTGAATACACACACACACACACACACACACACACACACACCACAGAGGTTTTCCTGACAAAGTTCTTTGCACAGCTAGAATTTGTCAAAGTGATACAGCTGTCCCCAAATGCTCAAATTCTATCAGGAATTAAATGTTTACCTTGGTCAGAACTAACTCTTAAAAATTAGACAAATCTAAGTAAAGTATGCCTTGCTAGCATGGTGGCAAATATGATACCACAAATATTGAACAATGTGAAAAAGCTACTCCTGATTGGAGTTCACTTTACTATATCTGGATAACATATCTGTAGCAACAAATGATCTTGCATTACTTTCTATCCTAGATTTCATGTAAATTAGTGCTTCCTTTTTTTGGATGCATTGATGATGAACTTTGAGGAAAACATGTATAATTCTGAGTGGAATCTCTTCTATAATCTAGACAGATGTCTTCAAATGCTTGTTAATGCTGTATGCCTAGGCAACACAGAAAAACCAGAGGAAAAAAATTAACACTGGAAACAACACATGAGGAAAAAATTCTAAATTAGATCTTGGTAACTGTGATAACATGTAGGTGTGCTCTTCCCCACTGCCTAATAAAGACTGCTGAATACTCTCAATTACTATATTTTTCCATGTATAATGCACACTTTTTTGCCCAAATTTGTGAGGGAAAATTAAGGATGCACATTATACATGGGTAGTACTAATTCTGTACCTATATAAATGTTTTTAATACTTTTATTTATGCTTATGAGTTAAAAGTATAACTCTAGAAATCAATAATGATATCTGTATGCAAAATAATACCCTGGAATACAATAATTGGTTTTGTTTGAACTTATGATGAACTTGCAACGATGAAGAGTTCTTGGCCTTTTATAATGTGTAAATATTGTAAATTTGTTACTGGTACATCAAATTTCTTGTACCACAATATATTAAAAAATAAATGCAGGCCGGCTGAGTGGCTCAGTTGGTTAAGAGCTCGCTCAAGAGTTTGAGCTCTGAGCAACAGTGGTTCGAGTTCCGGCCCGAGCTGAGCAGCCGCTGAGCTGCCAACAGGTGGCAGGATGGCTCAGATAATAAATAAATAAATAAATAAATAAATAAATAAATGCTAAAATTATTTTATAATACCAAAAACAAGTATCTGAATTATGTAAACAAATAAAAATTTGAATTAAAAAATTAAAACAAAAGATTTTTTCCCTGAAAGTTTGGGTAAAAAATGTAGGTGGGCATTATACACAGCAAAATACAGTACCTAGTATGGGTTCCCTGTATTCTTTCTCTGCTGCCTTATGTTCCCCACTGCTTGGCAGGCTGCCTTGAGTCCCTCTGTGTCATGGGCTGACACACACATGTAGAAGGGTGTATTTGGGTCATATCTTGTATTGAGATGTGAGTTGTTTCAGTGATAAGAGGGCTAAATAAACTGCCATAAAAACTTGGTTCTAGGGAATGGGTCACTATGTATTGTATGATTAATAATAGATGATACTTTGAATTTATTTCTAAACCACATTGTTCTCTGTCTTTATCACTACACTCTATAGTTCTGCTAATAACATGTATTTTTATGTAAATATTGCAGTAAGACATGGAACACTTTCAGCTTATTACCAGCTACTGATGTCTGGTATGCATGTTTGCTTTTCAGCATAATATAGGAGAAAAATAAGAACAGCTAAAAGAAAATATAAATGATTGGCCCAAAATACCAAAGAATTAAATGCTAATGTTTAAATTCTCCAACAGTCTGAAGTATGCCAGGGTCAGTCTGATGCCATCCATGACTTACTTCCAGGGCATTTAAAAGTCCTCCAGATATGATAGTGACTTGAGAAAGCTTGAGAAAATATATAAAGGATGGGTGTGTATAAAAGATGGCTGCCTCCAATCTTCTTCTACTTAAATTCAATAATCCTACAAAATTTATTTTTCTAAAATAAAAATAAAATTCCTTAGAAAAATAAATTTTGTAAGATTACTGAATTTCAACAGGGGAAGATTGGAGGCAGCCATACTTTATATACACCGATTTTTTATACATTTCCTCAAGCTTTCTCAAGTCTCCATCATATCTGGAGGATATTTTATGTCCTGGAAGTAAGTCATGAATGGTATCATGCTGACCCTGGTACACTTCAGACTAAAATCAAGAATAGAGTTACCAAATGACCCAGCAATCGCTCTCCTGGATATATACCCCCAAAATCTGAAAACATTTATACATACAGGTATATGTGCTCTGATGTCCATTGCCGCTTTATTTACAGTGGCCAAGACATGGAAACAACAAAAGTGTCCTTCAATAGATGATTGGATAAAGAAGATGTGGTATATATACACAATAGAATACTACTCTGCCATAAGAAAAGATAAAATAGTGCTACTTGTGACAACATGGATGGATCTTGAGATTATTATGCTAAGCAAAATAAGTCACACTGAGAAAGTTGAGAACCACATGATTTCACTGATATGTGGTATATAAAACTGAAAGCAAAAGAGGAACAAGACAAACAAATAAACAAAAACTCATAGACACAAAACAGTAGTTTAGTGGTTGCCAGAGGATGAGGCGGTGGGGGATGGTAGATGAGGGTAAACAGGATCAAATATATGGTGATAGAAGGAGACGTGACTCTGGGTGGTGAACACATAATGCAATATATAGATGATGTTTTATGGGGTTGTACACTTGAAATCTATATAGTTTTGTTGACTATTGTCACCCCAATAAATTTAAATAAAAAAGATTATAAACTCCTTAAAACTAAGGGCAATGCTAGTTTTGTTTACCACTATAAATCCAGCACCCAGTAGAGGTACTCAGTAAATATTTGAATGAATGAATGAATGCATAAAGTCACTACTTATTTCTAAGTGGGAAACACTAGCGAGAACTGGGCTCAAGCTATCCCATTTTCCTACTTATTATTGGGTCATGATATTGTTATAAACTTAGACATGGGAGGGAAATTTTTCAATGTTTTCTGAGTAGAGAGAAAAATTCATTTGTTTCATCTCCATTTTCTCCCTCCTTCATATTAACTTAATGGAATACAATAGCTTGTACTTTGACTTTGTGTGAATTAAAGAAGGGGTTCAGAAAATGTTTGTAGATTATGTCAAAACTTGATGTGTTCATGTGCTTATGTTTTGTGTAACTATATATTACCACAGTCATGCATATACCCATATATAAAGTTTCATGAGCGTGTTCAGATTAAAGTGCTAGGACTTGATAAACGTGTTTGACCACTTAATTTTTCTGCCAATCATATGGTCATATCTGTAACGTGATTAAATTATTATTATGTAATATTCAATCCCATTTATTGGTTTGGTTGATGAGATCATTGTGTCATTCATTGCTATGGTCAGAAAAGCCAGCTCTGTTCAGAATTTAAAAGGGACTTGGTAATTTATATTTACTGCTACTGCTAGAAAATCATAATAAACATTTAGTTTGCTTACTTGAAAATGTCCATATGTTACAGTGATTAATTGAATAATCTTGATTAAGAATATTTAGATAATATTGTTTGCATAATAAAATTGTTATTGAGAAGAAAAGTGCAAAATACTTTTTTGTGATTAAAGCTTCATGTTAATTCATTTAAATGCAGATAAAACAAGGGTCATACCATATTTAATATATTTGTGGGAAGGGAAGTGGTACTGTATCCTAAATTATAGGAAGAAGAGGGGATATCATTTTCCAGTCTATATCTCTAACATCCATTTATATTGGTTTAAGTGCTCATTTTATAATTTAACTTTAAAAATGAATTTTTGTAAGTACAGTGAAATACCTATCAACTTATTATATATCTTATTACAATGAATTTCCATAAAATAGAAAATTATTTTTTCTATAATGAACTGGGTCAACTCAAATATTGCCTAACCTAAGTGGTTCACTGGCAGGGAATTGAAAATCTTTTTGTTTTCATAAAACATTTGAATGTAATGGTAGTTTTAGACTTTATTTCCTTCAAAGATTTAATTTACAATAATACTTATGGAGATCCATGCCACCAAACGTACAATAGAAAAACTATTGTATTTCAAACTGATTATTAAAACAATAGAACAGACAGAAGGAATAAGGCTTTGGAAGGACTTAGAAGTAAATACTCACATTTAGAATGATTGTAGAAATTTTTGAATACCACAATATCTTTGATTATTTTGAAAACAGCGGGACCTTTGTTCTTAGATATCTTGAAGAACAGGGCAGACAACCAACTACATGTGCTACATAGATATTTTTAGATTCTAACATGACTGAAGGATAAAAATGCAGTAATATCCCTCACAGACCACTTAATCACTTATTGTTTATTTATAACTTAAAAAGCAATTTATTTTATGTAAAATATAGCCAAAATATACTTATTTAGATGCACAAACGTAACTCAACATTATTCAAAAGACACATTAAGTGATTGCAGATAAATATGAAAACTTGATAGAAAACAAAATCCTTAGAACAGTAAACATAATTTTAAAATAGTTGTAGGTAATACTTACGTTAGGTCTGACAGTTAAGTTCAAAAACTCATCCTAGAAAAAGTGCTACATACCTCATTGCTGAATATCACTATGGTTACCTTCAAAGTACTCCCCTTGGGAAGCTATGTATGGATGCCAGTGCCTAGTCCACACTCCAAAGCAATTTTGGAACTGTTTTTCTGGAATGGCCCTCAGAGCTGTCATCATATTACCCTTGATGTCCTTAATGTCATCAAAATGTCTTCCTTTCAATATTTCTTTTATCTTCGGGTAAATAAAGAAGTCATTGGGAGCCAGATCAGGAGAGCAGGAGGGTGTTCCAATACAGTTATTTGTCTACTGGGTAAAAATGCCCTCACAGACAGTGCCATGTGAGCTGGTGCATTGTCATGATGCAAGAGCCATAAATTGTTGGTGAAAAGTTCAGATCGTCTAACTTTTTCATGCAGCCTTTTCAGCACTTTCAAATGATAAACTTGGTTAACTGTTCGTTTAGTTGGTACTTGTTTATAATGAATAATCCTTCTGATATAAAAAAAGTTTACTAACATATTTTGACTCTTGATTTGAACTGATGAAATTTTTTTAGTCGTGGAGAATTGGCTGACTTCCATTGTGCACTTTGACGCTTTGTTTCAGTGTCATATAGGTACACCCATGTTTCCATCAATAGTGACAACATGGCATGAAACATTGCCTTGCTTCTCCAAAAGGTCTTGGCAAAGTTCAATTCTCCTCTGCTATTGTTCATCGGTGAATTTCTTTGGGACCATTTTTGCACACACTTTCTCGTGTCAAGATTTTCAGATAAGATTTTCCTAATTGTTTCTCTATCAATTTACTTGGTCTGATATGCTTCTCACAGTCAGCCAATTATTTTGATGCATAATTCAATGGATTTTTGCAATGTTTTCATCAGTTCTGCTCATTACTGGCTGCCCTGACCTCTCTTCATCAGTGATGCATTCTTTCCTCTCAGAAAAATGTTTAATCTATTTGTACATTGCTGTTTTCTTCATGTCATTATCCCCATAAATTTGGACTAACATGTCCCTGGTTTCACTTACACTCTTTCCAAGTTTAACAAGAAATTTAATGTCTGTTCATTGCTCTAATTCAAGCTCAGACATTCTTACGATGTCACACAAAACCACGCTACAACTCTAATGAATGCCATTCAGCAAGACACCACCACACATCAACATGAACACAGCTATGAGACACTGATATACCAAGGTTATGAAACTTTACCGAGCTGTTTGTACAGTGCAGCCAGTGTAAGCACATGGAGGCAAGTTTGCGAAGTTAATTGTCAGACCTCGTATATTGCTTACTATGTGCCCAGAATTCTTTATTATACTGCTTAGTCCACAAATCCACAGTTAACATAAAATTCAGTGGTGAAAAGCTGAAAACTTTATCTGTAATATCAGAAACAAGACAAGGATGCACCCTCTCACCACTTTTATTCAACATAATATTGTTAAAACGTCCATGCTGCTCCCAAGTCTACAAATCCAATGCAATCCCTATCAAAATTCTAATGGAATTATTCTCAGAACTAGAACAAAATACCTAAAATTTATATGGAATCACAAAAGATCCCAAATAGCCAAAGCAATCTTGAGAAAAAACAAAGTTGAAGGGATCACATTCCCTGATTGCAAAGTATAAAACAAATGCATCATACTTAAAATAGCATGGTACTGTCACAAAAGAGACACATAGATCAATGGAACAGATTAGAATGCCCAGAGATAAACTTTCACTTATACGGTCAATTAATCTATGACAAAGGAGGCAAGAATATACAATAAAGAAATGACTGTCTCTTCAATAAGTGGTATTGGAAAAGCTGTACAGGTACATGCTTAAAAATGAAACTGGAGCATTTTCTTAAACCATATACAAAAATAAAATCATGAATCAAAAACTTAAGTGTAAGACCTAAAACCAGAAAACTCTTAGGCAGTAACCTTTTTGACATAGGTCTTAGCAGTGTCTTTCTGGATATGTCTCCTTGGGCAAGGGCAATAAAAGCAAAAATAAACAAATGGGACTATATCAAACTTAAAAGCTTCTGCACAGTGAAGAAAACCATTGGCAAAATGCAAAGACAACTTATTAAATGGAAGAAGATATTTGTAAATGATATATCTGACATAAGGTTAATATTCAAACTATATGAGGATCTCATCCAACTTAACATGAAAAAAAACCCTATACAATCCAATCTAAAAATGGGCAGAGGATCTGAGTACATATTTCTCCAAAGAAGACATACAGGTAGCCAACAGACACATAAAAAGATACTGAACATTACTAATCATCTGGAGAATGCAAATGAAAACCACACTGAGGTATCAACACATGTATGTCAGAATGGCTAATATCAAAAAGTTAACAAATAACAAGTGTTGGCAAGGATGTGGAGAAAAGGAAACCCTTGTGCCCTGTTAGTGGGACTGAAAATTGATGCAGCCACTATAGAAAACAGTATGAAGCTTGTTTAAAAAATTAAAAATAGAACTACTATATAACTCAGCAATTGTACTTCTGGATATTTATGCAAAGAAAATGAAAATATCGATTCAAAAAGATATGTCTACCCCAATGTTCATTGCAGCATTATTTACATAATAATGAAGATATGGAAGCAACCTAGATGTCCATCAATAGATAAATGGATAAAGAAGATATGGTGTATATATATATGCAGTGGAATATTACTCCATATTAAAGAAGAATAAAATCTAGCCATTTGCAACAACATGGATGGACATAGAGGGTATTATGCAAAGTGAAATAAGTCAGACAGAGAAACAACATATACTGTATGATTTCACTTATATGTGGAATCTAAAAACAAAACAAATGAACAAACAAAACAAACTCATAGATACAGAGAACAAATTGATGGGTGCCTGAGAGGAGGGGGTGGGAGATTGTAGAAAAAGGTGAAGAGGAAATAAAAGGCATAATATTCCAGTTATAAAATAAATAAAACGTGGGGATGTACTGTATAGCACAGGGAATATAGTAAATAATATTGTAATAATGGCATGGTGACAGATGGTTACTATACTTATCGTGGTGGTCACATCCTAAGTTATCTAAATATTGAATCACTGTGTTGTAAACCTATAACGAATATAACACTGTATGACATCTACACTTCAGTAAAAAAAATTTTTAAGTCACTTTTCAAGTTCTTAGAGGTCCTTGGCAATTTTTTTTTTACCCTAATACTTAAGATAGGAGAGACAACCAAGATGGCGCAGTACACAAATGCTGTGCTTACCTTCTTTCATAACCACATAAAAATTACGACTAAGGTACAAAACAACCATTATTGAGAATCGCCTAAAATCTAGCTTAATGGAAGCCCTTCCGTTAAGCAACCTCTAGATTGGTAGGAGGGGCAGAGATGCAGAATGAGCTGGTCCCACAACTGTGTGTGACCATTAAAGATTGGGAAGGATATTTTGGTTGTGGGGATCTCTCCATCCTCCAGAGGAGTGGGGGGACCCAGCCCCACCCCAGCTCAGGGTTCCAGTGCCAGGGAGAGAAGTCCCCATAATTTCTGGTTGTGAAAAACAGCAATGATTGTGACTGAGGGCAGCTGCACTCCCATGCGCTCCTCTTAAAGGGAGTGTGTGGGGACTTACCCACCTATGGAATCACTGGCTCTGAGCTCCAGCACTGGGGCAGCAGCTGGAGAGGCAGCAGGGACATATGGTGGGGAACTGAGTTGTCTGGCTTGAGACACGGACTGGAAAGGCAGCTTTCTCCTGAATGGAGAAGCTAGTGGAGGTTATTGATGCTTTGTTGAGCCTGCCTCCTTGCAGACACAGGTGGCCATCATATCTGAGTCTCCACTGTTTGTTCACCATGCCCTGGCAATTCGATACCCCACCTGACCCAATTTTTGGGCACACCTAGACCACTTCCAGTAATTTTTTTGTGAAGACCGCCTTCCTTGGCTGAAGCTGCAGACTGCCTTGGGTCTCTCAAAGGTTTGCAGAACTCAGATAAGTAGCATCTGGCTTGAGCATGTCCTGTACGTCTAGCTGAGCAGCACTAAGTGTGTCACTAGTGGCAGCCAGCCCTGGTTTGAGGCTTGATCTCTCAAGTCACTTCGAAGCATAGCACAGGTGGCAGCCATCTGTGGATTTCTTTGTGGCTCCTGCCGGGTGGCCCCAGGTGGGGCACGGGCTGCGGCTGAACTTGACCTACAGCAGATCCCCTCCAAGGTGGTCCTAGGGCTGGAGGCTCCAGTTGCCAGTGTCAAAATGATCTGGCACATTATCCAGCCACCTTCAATTAGGACACACCCAAGGGACAGATTAGGCATGTACCAGAGTCCTGTTGAGGCAGATCCTGCTCTGTATGATCAGTCCCTGTACAACAACTCTTCCACTGTAGTGAAGGCTAGTTCTCACAAGCAGTGATCCCAAGGGTCAGTCCCTCCCACTGATGTGCAATTATCAACCAAGGCTCAACTACAAGAGGGGGGCACACACAACCCACAAAAGGGACACACCTGCAGTGCCTGGCTCAAGTGACCAGCAAGACTGTGCCACTGAACCCCACAGCATGCCTACTACATAAGGCCACTCTACTAAGACTGGAAGGCATTGCAGCCCTACCTAATATATAAGAAGAAACACAGGGAGGCAGCCAAAATGAGGAGACAAAGAAACATGTCCCAAATAAAAGAACAGAACAAGGTGCCAGAAAAAGAACTAAGTGAAATGAAGATAAGCAATTTATCAGACACAGAGTTCTAAACACTGGATATAAGGATACTCAGTGATCTCAGGGAGAACTTCAACAGAGAGATAGGAAGCATAAAAATGGAGATGGAAAACATGATAAAGAACCAGTCAAAAATAAAGATACAATAATGGAAATGAAGAATATATTACAGGGAATCAATAGTAGATTAGATAAAACAGAAGATTCAACCAGCAATGTAGAAGATAAGGTAGCAGACAACACCCAAGCAGAACAGCAAAAAGAAAAAATAATCCAAAAAATTGAGGAGAGTTTAGTGGGCCCCCGGGACAATATCTAGAATACCAACATTCGCATTATAGGGATATCAGAAGGAGAAAATAGAGAGCAAGAAATAGAAAACCTATTTGAAGAAGTACTGACAGAAAACTTTCCTAACCTGGAGAAGGAAGCAGACAT
>NW_017733323.1:2786-3949 GCF_001890085.2 Hipposideros armiger | reverse complement strand
AGTGTTCAGGCATCTACACAATCTAGAAAGTACAAATTGGTAGTTATTAAATAGTCATGAGGATGTAAAATACAGTATGGGGAATATAATCAAAATGGTGCCAGGTGGGTACTGGACTTATTGGGGGAATCATTTCATAAATTCTGTGCATACTTTCAAACTCCCTTGTTTAGCAAATTTCCACAGGGCAAAAGGTGCTTCAGTAATGAGGCTAAACCAGAGTTCTACCCTTGACTATAATTTTGTCCTGATAATTCATCATTATCTTGTCAGCTCTTTGATACACACACACACACACACACACGCACACACGCGCACGCGCGCATGCACACACACACACACACACACACACCCATATATCCAATATATTGTTTGGTAGTGCTGTTCTAATAAACCTAGTCTGCCATATTTCAGAAAACACAACTCATTGCTAAATAAACATATAAAATCTCATCTTATACCTAATGTCTCCAATTCCCTTACCAATAAGCTTATGTTCAACAAAGGTAAACCAGGCTCTGAATTGGAGATATTTTCATCAAAGTGTACAGTTATTATTTGAAAGTGCTGCTAGTCTTTGACTACAACCATAACCCAAGTGGCCTTCCAGAGTAGTGATAGGAGAATGAGCTCAGGGCCTCACTCTACATGCTTCAGTTTTACAAGTTTTTACTTAGAATAAGAAGATGTATTATGTGATTACCTCACAGAAATAGCAGCGTGATGCAAGGCTCTTGAAATCTCCCCTGGAATTTACAACAAATTGAACAGCTATAATTCCACAAAGAACTTCTTGTGCAGCAGACAAGCAAGACTAACAGACACACATTAAAATCATCTAAAGGTGGTCAAAATGGGCAAGTGAGGGAGGAAGGGAAGAGGAAGTGTGGAGACACAGGCCACCCACAGGCTACAGGAGGCAAACCGGAGCTTGGACTTCTTGGAACTGCAGCCCAAAGCTACAGCAGTCATTGAAGAAGGAAGAATTCGGACTGCTAGTACTCTCCTTGTGGCCCACAGTCCGGCTTGAAAAATCAGCATATAACATGGCTGAACCCAACACTCATGGCAGAGACCTTGCTGCAAAGACTGAGGGAAGAAGGGTGAGAACAGTGGTTTAATCCCTCACTACCAAGTAGAGGACAGAAGACATAAGCATGGAG
>NW_017733323.1:0-1375 GCF_001890085.2 Hipposideros armiger | reverse complement strand
CCCTACACCAAATAGGACACTATACACTTAAACATATCATACAGGGTTAAGAAGAAAAAAAAAACACTTAAGAAAAAGAGAGGAAAAAGACAACTTGCTCCTGCATTGCAGAAATCAACTCACAGCATAAACAGGGATAATTTGTGACAACAAAAACATAAAAAGGGAGAGAGTAAAGGTCTGAACTGGTGTAAAGGAATGGAGAGAGTAAGCATGCTGAAGAAAATGGACCACTCTAAATAGGAAATGTTCTTTTACATAAACTTAATGGTAAGGACTCTATTGTAATCCAGACTGAAATACATAACAACAACAAAAAGAAGCAGAGGAAAAAGTCATAGAATACCACCACACCGAAATAATAAAAAGCAATAAAAAAGCAAAAACACCAATGGACACACCACCCTACCAGAAAACTAAAGATAGAATGATAGAAAATCCTCATATATCAACAATCACCCTAAATGTAAAAGGACTGAACTTACCAATAAAAAGAAACACAGTACCAGATTGGATCAAAAAACTAAACCTAACCATATGCTGCCTCCAAGAGACACATCTCAGTACAAGGACAAATATAGTCTCAAAGTGATGAGGTAGAAATTGACACTCCAAGCAAATGGTATTCAGAGAAAACCAGGTGTACCTATACTGATATCAGATGAAACAGACTTCAGGATAAAAAAGGTAACAAGAGACAAAGATGGACATTACATAATGATAAAGGGGACTATACAATAAAAAGACATGACAGTCATCAATATTTATGGCCCCAATCAAGGAGCACCAAAATATACAGAGCAACTACTAACAGAACGAAAGGGAGAAATTGACCAAAACACAATTATAGTAGGAGACTTAAATACATCATTGACATCTATGGATGGATCATCTGAACAGAAAATCAATAAAGAAATATCAGCCCTAAATGACACATTAGATGAAATGGACATAATTGACATTTATAGAGCACTTCATCGTAGAACATCAGAATATACATTCTTTTCTAGTGTACATGGAGCATTCTCAGGGATAGACCATATCTTGGGACATAAAACTAGACTCAGCAAATTTAAGAAGATTTGAAATCATACCAAGCATATTCTCTGATCATAAGGCTCTGAAATTGGATATCAACTGCAAAAAAAAAAAAACCCCACAGGAAAAATCACAAATATGTGCAGATTAAACAACATACTTTTAAAGAACTACTGGGTCAAAGAAGAAATAAAAGTAGAGATCAAAAGATACATAGAAACAAATGAGAATGAAAATACATCCTACCAAAATTTTTTGGATGCAGTGAAAGCAGTTTTAAGAGGGAAATTTATAACATTACAGGCCTATCTCAAGAAAGAAGAAAAATCCCAGATAA
>NW_017733322.1:69618-71727 GCF_001890085.2 Hipposideros armiger | reverse complement strand
TGGGGGTCACATAAAAATAATGGAAATAATAGAAGAAGAAGAAGAGAGACAGAAAGAAACAGAATAAATATTTTGAATAAATAATGACTGAGAATTTCTCCAAAGTAATGTCAGACACCAATCCACAGATCTAGGAAGATGAGAAAATACCAAGCAGGATAAATACCCAAAACACTTCACCTCAGTGTAGCATTTACAAATTACAGAAAATAAAGTTTTAAAAAACAACCAAAAAACTGAAAAAGCCAGAGAGGAAAACATTCTTATAAACAAACAAAGATAAACATTTCATCCTATTTCTCAGAAATCATGTGAGCAAGAGTAGAGTGGAATATTTACAGTCTTGAGAGAAAAATTAAAAATCTAAAATTCCGTACCTTGTGAAATTATTTTTCAAAAGTGAAGCAGTAGTGAATACTTTTGCTGACAAACAAAAATTGAGGGAATTTGTTGCCAGTAGACCTGCCTTGCAAAATATGTTAAAAGATGTTTTTCAAAGAAAAGGAAAATAAGACAGGTCAAAAACTTGGATCTAGATAAAGTAAAGAAGAACACTGAAGAAAGAATAAATGATTGTAAAATAAAAATATTATTTGTTCTTATTCTTCATTGACCTAACAGATAAGAGTTTGTTCAAAACAATAAAAGCAACAGTGTATTTGATTATGTATACTAATGTATATTATGTATAAATGTGTATTATATCTTATGTGTATTATGTGTAAACATGTGCTAATACATGCTTATATATAAGCAAAAGGAAGATAACTGTGATGCAAGGGATGAGAGGGAGAAATTATAATTATTTTGTGATTATAAGGAAGTCACACTACCTGTAAAATGGTGCAGTGTTATTTGAAAGTGGACTTGGATTAGCTGTAAATTTATATCGCAAACTCTGGAGCAACCACTAAAAAACACTTAAAAAGAATTATAACTGATATGCTTAGAAAGGAAAGAAAATGGAAACATAAAGTGCTCAATTAAAAGCACAAAAAGCTGAATAAGTGTTGAACACAAAACAAGGACAAAGAACAAGCACAAAAAATAGAAGCAGTAACAAATGTGGTAGGTATGAATCCAATTTTATTACTAATCACTTTGATATTTAATGCACCAATAAAAAAGACAGAGATTGTCAGAATGGATCAAAACACACAACTCAACTATAATACGTGTTATCTACAAGAAACCCTCTTTAAATATAAAGACACATATAAATTAATACTACATTGATAAAGAAGGTGTACTAATAAAAAAAAAGGCGGAAGTAGCTGAGTTCAAAGTAAGGAAAGTTAAAAGGGGTAAAGAAGAGAATTACACAGAGATAAAAGGGTCAATTCTTCAAGAAGACATAACAGTTCTTAACATGTATGCACCTGAAAACAAAGTGTCAACTTCATGAAGGGAGAATTGATAAACCTATGAGAAGGAAAAGAATCCACACTATAGTAGGATACTTCAACACTCCATTTTAAGAAATGAACAGATCCAGTAGGCAAAAACTTAGTAAGGGCCAAGTTGCACTCAATACTGCCATTGATCAACTAGATATAAATGACATCTATAGAGTGCTTTATCCAACAACAGCAAAGCAACATTTTTCTCAAGCTCTCAATAGACCACATTCTAGGCAATAAAACAAACCTTAACAAATTTTAAAAAAATAGAAATCATACAATGTCTGCTCTCAAGCCACAATGGGATTAAGCTTGAAATCAATATCAGAAAGAAAACTAGAATATTCCCAAATAATTGGAGACTAAACGGCCCACTTCAAAACAGCAATGGATCAAAGACAATCTTTCAAGAACAATTTTCAAAAAAATGAACTCAACGAAAATGAAAACATAATTTATCAAAATTTTTGGGATGCAGTGGAAACAGTGCTTGGAAGGAAATGTATGGCCTTGAACGCATGTACCCTGAGCCCTCAGTATCTACAACAGGTTCTTGGCAACTGCAACAATAAGGAAAATGATGAATAATGAAACCAGTTTTACCATTGGCAGGTGGATATAAACAAGAGTTAAGTTTCCACAGAGTATTTCTGGTGACAAAAACATCACCAAACTTCTAAATGAAGACCCAACACATTTCTAATATTAA
>NW_017733322.1:66545-68395 GCF_001890085.2 Hipposideros armiger | reverse complement strand
GGTAGCATACAGAAGCTCACTGCAGCCCCACTGCAGCCTAGCCATCGCTGGAAACTCACAGCAGCTCAGCTCCAGGTCGAGCTGTTGTTCACCATCTTAGCTGTAGAGGGCGTGCGTCACTTGGCCCTCATGTGGAATCCGAACCTAGGCCCTGCTGCTCAGAGCTGGTGTCCCAAGCCAGCTGTTAACCAATACCCACTGGACCGGGCCTAAGAAACATTTTTGATGTTCAGGGTCCAGAAGCACAGGCTCACTAAAAGACTGAGACCTAACCATAGAACTATAGAAGGCTTCCCCCAACCCCACGCCATCCGGTCATACCTCACCACCATGTTACTCAAGGCCTATTTATAGCAGTTCCTTTTATCCAGTACTTCATGTCTCTTATCAAGAAAAAGCATAAAGTTTACCAAAAGGCAAAAAATACACTTTGAGGAGACAAGCTTTCAAACTAGACATGACAAGCATGTTGGAATTATCAGGCCAGGTTTAAAAGCAACTATGATTAATATTCTAGGGGCTCTAATGGATAAAGTAGCACCTGCAAGAACACATAAGCAATTAGAGCAGAGAAGTAGAAACCCTAAGAATTAGAAAGAAATGTTACAGGTAAAAAACAGTAACAGTAATAAGGGATATCTTTGATGGCCTTATTAGTAGAGGGGGCATGGCTGAGAAAAAAAAATCTAAGTTAAAAGATATGTCCAGAGAATCCTCAAAAAGCAAAGAGTAAAGAGAACGAAGGATAATTGGGGGTCACATAAAAATAATGGAAATAATAGAAGAAGAAGAAGAGAGACAGAAAGAAACAGAATAAATATTTTGAATAAATAATGACTGAGAATTTCTCCAAAGTAATGTCAGACACCAATCCACAGATCTAGGAAGATGAGAAAATACCAAGCAGGATAAATACCCAAAACACTTCACCTCAGTGTAGCATTTACAAATTACAGAAAATAAAGTTTAAAAAAACAACCAAAAAACTGAAAAAGCCAGAGAGGAAAACATTCTTATAAACAAACAAAGATAAACATTTCATCCTATTTCTCAGAAATCATGTGAGCAAGAGTAGAGTGGAATATTTACAGTCTTGAGAGAAAAATTAAAAATCTAAAATTCCGTACCTTGTGAAATTATTTTTCAAAAGTGAAGCAGTAGTGAATACTTTTGCTGACAAACAAAAATTGAGGGAATTTGTTGCCAGTAGACCTGCCTTGCAAAATATGTTAAAAGATGTTTTTCAAAGAAAAGGAAAATAAGACAGGTCAAAAACTTGGATCTAGATAAAGTAAAGAAGAACACTGAAGAAAGAATAAATGATTGTAAAATAAAAATATTATTTGTTCTTATTCTTCATTGACCTAACAGATAAGAGTTTGTTCAAAACAATAAAAGCAACAGTGTATTTGATTATGTATACTAATGTATATTATGTATAAATGTGTATTATATCTTATGTGTATTATGTGTAAACATGTGCTAATACATGCTTATATATAAGCAAAAGGAAGATAACTGTGATGCAAGGGATGAGAGGGAGAAATTATAATTATTTTGTGATTATAAGGAAGTCACACTACCTGTAAAATGGTGCAGTGTTATTTGAAAGTGGACTTGGATTAGCTGTAAATTTATATCGCAAACTCTGGAGCAACCACTAAAAAACACTTAAAAAGAATTATAACTGATATGCTTAGAAAGGAAAGAAAATGGAAACATAAAGTGCTCAATTAAAACCACAAAAAGCTGAATAAGTGTTGAACACAAAACAAGGACAAAGAACAAGCACAAAAAATAGAAGCAGTAACAAATGTGGTAGGTATGAATCCAATTTTATCACTAATCAC
>NW_017733322.1:45415-65195 GCF_001890085.2 Hipposideros armiger | reverse complement strand
TTTTTTTTTTCTTTCCTTCATCAACATTATAACAAAATGGCATCGACTGAGATGCCATTATTTAAGAACCTGCTGTTTTAGAAAACAAGAAAGCTATAAAATTAATAACCTAAGTCTCTATCTTAGGAAACTAGAAATCGAACAAATTAAATCCAAAGTTATCAGAGTAAGGAAGAATTACAGCAGAAGTGAGTGAAATTGAAAGCAGAAAATCAGTAGATAAAATCAATGTAAACAAAAGCTAGTTTGAAAAGATCAACAAAATCATAGGTCTCTAGATGGAGTATTTAAGAAAAAAGAGAAGAGAAAGGAAACAAATTATTAATATCATAAATGAAACAGGGAGCACCACTGCAGTGCCCATAGACATTAAAATGATGATAAAAGAAATACTATGAACAACTCTATGCCCACAAATTAGATAACCTAGATAAAATGGACCAATTCCTTCAAAGACACGGTCTGCCAATATTCACATAAAAAAGAAATAGATGAATTGAATAAGTCTATATCAATTAAAAATTGAATCATTAATTAATAATCTTTCAAAACAGAAATCACCAACCTGGTTTTGTTCACTGATGAATTGTATCAAACACTTAAGGGAGAAATTATACCAATTATCTACTGTCTATTTCAGAGTATAGAGGTGGAGGAAATACTTCTTAACTAATTTAGCAAGGCCAGCATTATCCTAATATCAAAACCTGAAAAAGACATCACAAGAAATCTACAGACCAATATCTCTCATGGACATAAAGGCAAAAATCTTCGACAAAATGTTAGCAAATTTATTCCCAAATAGTATAAAATAATTATACACCATGGCCAATTTATATTTGTCCCAGTACACTAGAATTATTCAATTTTGAAAATCAATTAATGGAAACCATCTTATTAACAGACAAAAAAAGGCACCACATGATCATACAAATAGATGCACAAGAAGCGTATGACAATATCCAACATCTATTCATGATAAAAATTCTCAGTAAACTAATAATAGAGATATTCTTGCAACTTGATAAAGACTATCTACAAAAACCCTGCAGCTAATATCATACTTAATGGTGAAAAACTTGAGCTTTCCCAATAAGACTAATCACAAACGAAGATTATACTCTCTCACCAGTGTGTTTCAACATCATGCAGGAAGTCTCAGCTAATGCAATAAGACAAAAACAAGTATGCAGCAGATTGAGAAAGAAGACACATAAAACTTTCTTTGTTCACAGATGACATGATTATCTACGTAGAAAATTTAAAGGAATCCACAAAGTTGCTGGAACTAATAAGTGATAATAACGAAGTGGATGAATACCAGATGAATATGCAAGTAATTTGGGTTCCTATGTACCAGCAATCTCAATGAAAACTTCACCAATGCTTTTTTTTTTCTTAATAAATATCAACAAACTGATTCTAAAGTATATATTGAGAGGCAGAAGACCCAGAGTAATCAACACAATATTGAAGGAGAAGAACAAAGTTGGGGAATGGTTGCTACCTAACTTCAAGATTTATATAAAACTACAGTGATAAAGATAGTGTAGCATTGGTGAAACAATAGGCAAATAGATCAATGGGACAGAATAAAGTCCAGAAATAGACCTTCAGAAATATAGCCAACTGATCTTTGACAAGGGAGCAAAGATAATAAAACAGAGCCATGATAGTCTCTTAAACAAATGGTTCTGGACATCCACATATTAAAAAAAAAATAGAATCTAGACACTCACCTTATATCTTTCACAAAAATGAACTCAAAATTAATCATTGACCTAAACATAAAACACACAACTATACAGCTCTTAAAAGATAACAAAAGAGAAAACTACCTTGGGTATGATGGTGCTTTTTTAGATACAAACCAAAGACACAATCCATGGGAAAAAAAAATGATAAGATGGACTTGATTAAAATTAAAAATTTCTGCTCTGTAAAAGACAATGTCAAGAAAATGAGAAGAAAAAAGCTACAGATTAGGAGAAAATATTTGAAAAAAGACACATCTGATAAAGCACTGTTATCTAAAATATACTAAGAAGTCTTAAAATTCAGCAGCAAGAATATGATTAACCTGGTTCAAAAATGGGCCAAATTTGGCCTTGTCCTAAGTGTAGTAAAACTGTGGCTGGCTCACATTGCCTCCATGTTTTAAGGACTCAAAAGTCACAAAACTAGCTTTTCTGAAAGCTTTCCAAAATTCAATCTCATACTCGTTACTCAGTTATCAAGCCAAATTACACCAGATTCAAAATTACTGCTGCAGATACATGACTAAGTTGAATACATAGTTAATTGAATAAGTACAGTATCATCTTAGTATAAGTATTGGCTTTCCTGATAAAGTCACTGAATGAAAGTGAAAATATGAAAATTTATAAGAATGTTTTATTTAAATAATAATTTGATGAATTAATAAATATTTACATTATGTTCATCTTGAAAATGCTGACATGCTCTGTCTGTTGTTAATGTCACCAAATCTAAATGCAATTTTCAAAAAAAGAATGATTATTTTCAACCTAAACAACCATTACTCTGATAATTGATTAAATATCAGGGGTAATGACCCTAGTAATCAAACCAACATAAAGATAATGGCCTCAATATTGTATAGCTTCTTTTTTAATTTCTAGAAAGTTCATAAAAAAAATAGAAAGAAAAAGAGAACCTCAACTTCCCAAATCCTCTTTTGAAAACTTTGACACATTTTCACACTATGTATTTTTGAGAGTGCTTCAAGATAAAATTTGTGAAAATGACCTTTACTTTTATGCTTTTATTTTCTTGATGTGCTAGCTTGGATCATCATTTTATGGACTATTTATACTCCTTCTTTATGGAAAAGCTGACCTTTACTGGAATTTAGATACGAATGGAATACAAATGTGCAAGAATACTTTTTATACAGTGGGAAAAAAATCAAAGGAATGATAAACAGATTAGGAGAGCATCTGTGAAAGATGCCATATAAAGTGTATCTTTCAGGCTAAGGTTTATAAAAACCAATTACAATTTAATACCTCTCCAGATTGTTGCATCAGTACTTAAAAAGGAAAAAATAAGAGGCCAGTACCAAGATCAAATAACTCTTTAAATGTGCTTTATGTTTGAATACAATTTAGTAATTATAAATGTTTTCTTTAAAATTATATTAAATTGATATATTTTAAATGTACAAACAAAACTTCAACCTCCTGATTTTTTGAAATGTATCATCATACTTAATTTTTAATACTTATCTGAGTTGCCTTTTGTTCCAGTAAAATAAAAGTTAGAAAATTTCTGGTTGTAGTAAAATTATGAAATACAATGATGACAAAATAAAGTTGATTTGTTGCATGTTAAAATCGTTCCTAAAATTAAATATAATGTTTAAGGTAGTAGAGGTTTTAGATTGACCCCAAATAAATTAAAACAGTAGATAATATATTGGTACTCTAAAACTACATTATTTCCATTGAAAAGTGGAATGTTTAATTGATAAAATGTAATGAGTATACTGGGCTCATTAAGGAACGCTTGAAAATCTTGTCTAGGTTTATCTTTGTTAAAAATATAACTTATTAGGTAAGCATAAACAAATAGATTAAATGAAATCATCATTTATTTGAATATCCTCACTTCAGTTTTTCAGTGTGGCAGGGAATGCTATTCATCTACCAAAATACGTCCTGCTTCTCTTCGTGTGGTAGAAAGTATTACACAGCTAAAGTTAGACATGGCCATGTGAATAAATTTACACCTGTATAATTTGGGGGAAATAGTGTATGCCTGTTTTAGGCCTGTGGACTGGGAAAACAACAGCCAGAATGACCTTGAAAGTGAAATACTGAAGTGGGTTGAGAAACCAGTAAAGGGGACAGCTCCTGTGTGCTCCCCAACCAGGATTTGCTATGGGAGAGACAAACGTTTATTGTGTTTAGTGATTCTACTTCATTTATTTGCTAAAACTGTTGAGACTGCCCTAATGTATATATATGAGAGCTGGCTCCACAGCCATGGCCCTGGATGATCAGGCCAGGAACCCACCGAACGGTCCCTGAGCAGGATTGTTCGGCGCGAGGAAATGAGAAATGAAAGAAATGGCATAGACACCAAAGTTGGGATTAGGAGGGTCACTGACTGATGATAGCTGACAGGACAAATTTTATTAAAAGGCATAGTGCTTATATAGAGAGCAAGTTCCTCTTTTACCAGGAATATATCTTATCTAAGCATAGGGGGCTTGATAGGGGAGTTTTGGGGAAGGAGGAACCAATGTTTCTGACTTAGGAGTTTGGAGGTGAGATAATGTCTTGGCAACAGGTTACATGATCACATAGCATAGACTAATAATATATTTTAAGCAAAGCAAAACTTAAGGCAAATAGCAACTGTCATCAAGTCCATGATGGAAAAGTCCCAAGAGTTTGTAAGTCCATGGTGGGAAGTCTCAAAGTTCGTAAGTCCATAGACGGTGACATCTGAGGGTCTGGTGGTTGTGGTTTAGGAGCTTCTGCTTTTCCAAGGCACAGAGATGAGCTGGGCCTTGCTGGGTTACTGATTTTAGCAGTTCCCTTTTTTGCTGGTCAGCTAACAAGCAGCTTTGCAGTCTTTTTCTCAGCACACAGAACTTGGGGGTCTTGAGCCACCTGCCATTCTCTACCTGCAGTCACCCTGGAGTCTCAGTACTCTGAGACTGCCCCAACATATATATATTTAACATAATAATTTCCTTACTAATATAATCAGGGAGAAGAAAAATCTTTTTTATTTACCTAATTTCTAGAATCTCTGAAGAAAAAAATGAAAATTAAATCATTGGTTTAATCCCCCACCCCACAGCATTAGAGATTTACATTCATTAAGACAAAGATGACATTGTATTGTCGAACAAAAGATGTGAGATCTTAGTGAAATCAAATGTCCTGAAAATGATTAATAGTGCATGGTGGTAATAACAAAAAAGTAAATTTGAATTAATGTCACCATCAAATAATGTCTTTCATTCTGGAATCACTAATTTTTTTAATAGCCTTCTCTTAAACAAGTAATAAATGGAGAGCTATAGTAAATGGTATGTAAGTGATATCTTCTAGCTATTGTTTCTAATTCCATTTTATTTTACTAAATGGCTGCCATTAATTTTGTTGGAATCACTCCAACTCCAATAAACATGATTGATAGACAAATATAGTCATAATAGTTACTTATGATCAGAATGGTTGCATAGTATTAACAGACTTAATGCATATATACTTGCCCTTATAAGAATCCTTGATCATTTTGAACATTAGACTATTCCCATCAATGCATCAATGAACACCCTTGTATATTTATTAGTGTAAATGTAATTTATTATTAAGTTCTGTTTTTATATAACAGTGTATTTGGTTATTTGGTTCATTTGTTGTATATGTGTGTATGTATATGTTTTTATTTATGTGTATACATATAGTGTGTGTGTGTGTGTGTATGCACGCAGTGTAGAAATACATGCATAGCTCATCCATATATAGTATATAAATAACTATATGGAGTACATATATGCACATATTAATTTCATGACTTACATTATATCATTTTATCAAAATGTTCAGTATGTGCTTCTCTCATTTAATTTTTTATTTTTAAGATTTTTATTAAAAATATAGTTAACATACAATATTATATTAGTTTCAGGGGTACACCATAGTTATTCAAAATTTATATGCCTAAAGAAGTGATCACTATGATAAGTCCACCAACCATCTGGCACTATACCACACTATCACAATATTATTGACTATTTCTCTATGCTGTACATTACATCCCATGCCTTATCTGTTTTATACCTGGAAATTTGAACCTCTTAATCCCCTTCACCTTTCCACCACCTTTCTTAAATTTTTGAATTACAGTTGACATTTAATATGATTTTATATTAATTTTAGGTATACAGCATAGTGGTTAGACATTTATATAATTTAAGAAATAATCCCCCTGACTAGATTAGTACTCACCTGTCACTGTGCATAGATATTACCATATCATTGACTATATTCTCTATGCTTTACTTTATATCCCCATGACTTTTGTAACTACCAATTTGTACTTAATCCCTTCACCTTTGTTTTTACTCAGCTCCCAACATCTTCCCACTCAAACAAATCTACTACCCATCTGACACCATACATCTATCACCCGAACAAATCTAGTCCCCATCTGACACCATACATAGTTATAATATTATTGACTATATTCTTTATGCTATAACCTGCATCTCCATAACACCTTTGTAACAACAAATTTGTGCTTCTCAATGTCTTCCTCTTTTTTCACTCACCTCCCATCTAGCAACCATCAACATGTTCTCTGTATCTATGAGTTTGTTTCTGTTTTGTTTGTTTATTTTGTTGTTTAGTTTCCACATATAAATGAAATCTCATTGCATCTGTCTTTCTCTGTCTGACACTCCATTCAGCACAATACCCTCCAGGTCCAACCATGCCACTGCAGATGGCAAGAACCTATTCCCTTCCCTGGCTAAACAATATTCCATTGTATATATGTACCACTTTCTCTTTATCCATTCTTCTGTTGACAGAAACCCAGGCTGCCTCCATATCTTGGCCATTGTTAACAATGCTGCAGTGAACACATGGATGCATTCCATATTTACTCAGCATTTTGCGTTTCTTCAGAAAATTACCGAGAAGTGGGATTACTGGGTCCTTCTTTGTCTCTTGTTATAGCTTTTTTTTTAAAGTTTATTTTTGCCTGGTATAACTATTGTTACTTTAGCTTTTTTTGTTGTTTTGTGTTTCCATTTTCATGAAATACCATATTTCCCCATGTATAAGATGCTCCCATGTATAAGACGCACCTTAATTTTGGGGCCCGAAATTTGAAAAAAAATGTATTACATAAAGTTATTGAACTCAAGTTAAATTCATCATAAAATCCATACAACTCCTCATCACAGTCAAAACTCCCAACCGTTAGCTTGTCCTCATCTGCATCTGATGATGAATCACTGTCATCATAGATTGCCTCATCCTCAGTTCCATCTATGGCATTTGAAATGCCACACTTCTTAAATGACTTTACAACGATCTCAATCTTGATATTATCCCAGGATCATTTCACCCAGGTACAAACTTCTCCTATAATTAGTTTCTTCACTCTTCCTGCTGGTGTCAAATTTTCCCCAGAAGGCTTCATCCATTGGTTCCATTCATCTCTCATGGCAGCTTTGAAATGTTTGTTAATGCTGACATCAAGTGGTTGGAGCTGGGATGTCAAGCCTCCAGGTATGATGGCAAGTTTTGTTTTTTGCTCTGCAGCAATCTTATTTGTGTTTTTTTGTTATGTGTGTCCTGAACTGATCAAGCATCAATAGGGCAGGTTTGTGTAAGAGCCCACCTGGTCTCCTGCTCCAAACTTCCTCAAACCAGATCTTCATCCTATCCTGATCCATCCAACCCTTGTTATGAACGTGGACAATCACTCCTTGAGAAATGTCTTCTTTTGGCATTGTTTTGCGTTTGAAAATCAGCATAGGAGGCAGCTTGGTTTCATTGGCACAACAAGCTATAACAACTGTATAATGGCTGTTTTCATGTCCACTTGTCTTCACAGTTACAGTTTTCACTTCCTTCTTATCAACAGTTCTGTTACTTGGGACATCCAATTGAAGGGGGACTTTGTCCATATTTGCAATCTGTCCCAACTCAAATGATGTGTCTTCCGACATTGAATGACAAAATGATGAAATTCAAGGACCTTCTGCTCATAACTTTCAGGCATCTTTTGGACAAGTCTGGCGCATGTACGCCTGCTTAGTCCATTCCATTTCATGAACCTGAAGCACCAATTGTGTCCTCCTTTGAAATCAGTAACTTCTTTTTCTTCAGCAATTCTTCTTATTCTCTTGTAGGCAGCATATGTAAGGGTTTTATTTCCTTATCCATTCAGCCCTCCTATGTCTGATGAATATAGCATTTAATCCATTTCATTGAAAGTAATTGTTGATAGATATGTAGCTATAGTCATATTGTTCTTCATAAATTTAATTTTTTTTCCATCTTCAAGGATTCCCTCTAATATTCCTATAATACTGGTTTGGTGGTAATGAACTCCTTTAGATTTTTCTTGTCAGGGAAGCTTTTTATATGTCCTTTGAGCTTAATTGATAACCTTGCTGGGTCAAGTACTCTGGGTTGTAGTTACCTACTTTTCATCACTTTGAATATTTTCTGTCAATCCCTTCTAGCCTGCAAAGTTTCTGTTAAGAAATCAACTGACAATCTTATGGGAGTTCAAATTACAAGTTACTATGAGGTCTGACAATGAAGTCACAAACTCACTCTAGAAAAAGTGCTACATACCTCATTGCTGAATATCACCACAGTCACCTTTGAAGTACTCCCCTTGGGAAGCTATGCACCGGTGCCAGTGCTGAATCCACTCTTCAAAGCAATTTTAGAACTCTTTTTCTGGGATGGCCATCAGAGCTGTTGTCATATTACCCTTGATGTCCTGAATATCATCAAAATGTCTTCCTTTCAATATTTTCTTTATATTCGGGTAAAGAAAGAAGTCATTGGGGGCCACATCAGGTGAGTAGGGAGGGTGTTCCAATACAGTTATTTGTTTATTGGCTAAAAACTCCCTCACAGACAATGCCATGTGAGCTGGTGCATTGTCGTGATGCAAGAGCCCTGAATTGTTGGTGAAAAATTCAAGTCGTTTTCATCGAACTTCTTCAGGCAGCCTTTTTAGCACTTCCAAATAGGAAGCTTGGTTAACTGTTTGTCCAGTTGGTACAAATTCATAATAAATAATTCCTTTGATATCAAAAAAGGTTAGAAACATCATTGCAACAAGTTCATGAACTTGTCAGATCTTTCATAGTCGCCTTTCTCATACTGCTTTAGGGTCTCTCTTTGTCTTTAACCTTTCCCATTTTAATTATAATGTGTCTTGGTGTGGACCTATTTGAGTTCATCTTTTTTGGGACTCTCTGCTCTTCCTGGACTTGTATGTCTATTTCCTTCACAGGGTAGGAGAGTTTTCAGTTATTATTTCTTCAAATAGGTTCAATCCCTTGCTTGCTCTCTTCTCCTTCTGGTACCCCTATAATGTGAATATCATTACATTGAATGTTGTCCCAGAGATCTCTTAAATTATCCTCATTTATTTGGAATATATATTTTTTTTATTTGCTTTTCTGATTGTGTGTTTTTTGCTACCTTCTAAATCACCGATTCTATCTTTTGCTTCATCTAGTCTGCTGGCAATTCTTTTTTGTGCTTTCTTCATTTCATATTGTATTCTTTACTTCTGGCTGGTTCTTTTTAATGGTTTCTACATTGTTTTTTAAGCTTGCTATTTCTTTATTGAAGTTCTCACTAAGATCCTTTAACATCCTTATAACCATTGTTTTGAACTCTGTCTCTGGTGGGTTGCTTGCTTTGAATTCATTTAATTATTTTTCTAGATGTTTCTCCTGTTTTTTCATTTGGGACATATTTCTTTGTTTTCTCATTTTGGCTGCCTCTCTGTTTGTTTTTATGTATTAAGTAGATCTGCTGTGCCTTCCAATCTTGGCCATGTGGTTTATATAGTAGGTGTCCTGGGGCTCAGAGGCACAGTCTCCCTGATCACCTGTTCCAGTGGAGGTGTGTGAGCCCTTCTATTGTAGTTGAACTTGTTTGCTATTGATATGTCAGCTGGTGGAATTGACCCTCAGGCTGAATGGCTATGGTGTTTGGCCACATCTATAGCTTATGGGCTGCTTTGCAGGGGGCTTACCCCACTGAGTGGGATTTGCTGCAGCAGACTATGGTGCCTGTTGAGATCACTCTTTGTGTGTGTGTTTGTGGGACTAATTGAGTGGTGCTTGGAGGTTGGCTTCTGACCACAGCTGAGCACCATTCTTGGGAGGGTCTCTGGTCTCAGGGACTACCTGTTAGGAGCTACAAAACAATCCATGGTTGTTTGCTGCCTGTGCTAACCCTAGAGGTGTATGAGAGATTCCACGCTGTGAACTTATGGTTGACACCAGTACCGAGTGTAGGGTAGGTCTGCAAAATGCCAGGACACCTCTAGGCCTGCTCCCACCTGCTGACTACCTTAAGTTTCAGCCACTGATAAGATCTTGTCTGGTATGAAAGTTGGGTGAGACAGGCTCTCAGGAGACACTAGAGTGGGAAAAGTTATAGTTACCAAGTTAATGTAGATTCTAATTTGGTGCCAGTGCTGAGCCTGGGACTACTCAGCAAAAGTCTTAGAACAAACCGAAGCCAGTCGTTGCCTGCCTGGGGGCTTGTGGGCTCCTTTCTCAAAGAAAGTATAGTGTGGGTGGGGCTGTCTGCTCACAGAGAAAGTGCCTCTGGTGTTGGGGATGTTGTGTGCAGTGGGGCCCCTAGGTGAGTCAGCAGGGTGGAGTGAGTGGAGCTCATCCGACCAATTTAGATTCAGGTTTGGGCATGGGTGGAGTGGGAGGGCTCTATTTCTACTTTTTTACTCTTTGATGAATTTTTGTGTTTCCCTGCAATGACAGGTTTTACTTGGTTACATGTGTACACCTTTCCATTTGACAGACCTTTCTAAACTTACAGAGTGAGCAAATAGTACATTAGTTGCTATTTACAAAAATAAGGCAAGTTATTGGAAGAGTTGATGCAGAAAAAAGAAAACTAGCAGATTCTATTCTCTACACAGTGACTAGATCTATCTTTTTAAAGTGGCGTTCAGATTATGTTCCTCTTCTGCTCAAAACTCCATGACACCTGTCACTTGGAGTAAAATGAAAGGTTCTTTCAATAATGTTTCAGTCACTACATGTCTCGCACCATGTTAACCCTTGCCCCATTCACTGTTTCTCTCCTTTTTGATCAGTATGATTTAGCCATAATCATATGTGCTAACTCTGGGCTTTTGCATGTATTGGTCTGTCGCTTTGGGATACTTTTCTCCAAATAGTTACATGGCTGTTTCCTGCACTTCATTCAAGTATTTATTAACAATGTTCTTATTGGTGATGGCTTCTTGGTCCATCATTACAAAAAGTCCATTACTCATCTGTCACGTCCAGCATGGCAAGGGCAAACGGGTTTCTCTTAAGGGGCGACACAAATTGAATAAGAGCAAGAGACAAAAGTAAGATTAAGAGCGACACCAAGGGACTCAGCCAGAGAAGACTGAGTGAGCCCCGAATCGGGTCAGCTCATGGCTTTTATTGAGGAAATTTGAAAAGAAGTGAAACTGCTTCACTGCTGTCAATCAATTTGTAACCCGTGACTTATGTGTGCCTTAAGACCTTTTCCAGTAGCATTCCCTTTGTGTTCCAACACATCCTGTGCCTTCACACTTCCTCCACATAGCCCCAAGACACTTTGTTACTGTGTCCTCCCAGGGGAGATAACTATTATCATTCCAATAGTTCCCAGTCACCTGAGACACTCCCCGAGAGAGCTTTACAGATATCATTCCATCCGGCCTCAGTTTTCCGAGACACTCTCTCGACTAATGGGTCAGAGGCTAATGTAGGGGGGTGGTAACGGAATCGGCCATAATGCAACACTCATCTACTAAACTTTTCTTTCCTTATCCAGCTTTATTTTGCCTCCATTGCATACCATCATCACCAGATATCTTCCACTACTTGTGCATATTTTTCATTAAAACAGACTTTGTTTTATTTAGTGATATATCCCAATTCTTAGACCAACACAATAGTACATAGTGGCTATTAAAATAATAAACAAATGTAGACCACCTTTGAAAACTCTCTAAGGGGACAAAGCCAATTTGGTAATATAAGCAAGGATAGTTTATTTTATTTTGCAAGAATAACTTAATTTGGATCATTTCTTGCTTGTGCCTCTGGAAATCATAAGCAAAATTAACACTGCTTCTTAAGATTGATATGAGATAACCACTAACAAATTCCTTATCATTTAAGAAAAGTCTAATATTATAACCAATCAGTGAATTGATTGCTTTGTCACTATATAAGCTGATTTATAGCAATGTACTCCTGAGCCTCATTCATGTTTTGGTTTGAGTGCTTCAGGAATGCAAGCTGTCTTTTTGTGCATGCATAATATACTTTTATTAATCACTACTTTGGTGATTCATTGGTTTACTTCTGTTTTACTGAACTTTAGATATATCTCAATAAATAATTTTGCTGAAACTGTGAATGAAGATTGGAGAAATGTCAAGTATACTGTTGCATATATGTTTCTGGTGATATATTGGAAAATGCAGGTTTGAGATATGGGAGACATAAGCATATAGAACTCTAAAACTATTGACTCTTTGGCTATGCTGCCACTCTGGAAGAGGACAAAGAAGGCTTGCAAGTTAGTAAACATTACATGATAAAGAAATGCTTATGCAGATTAGTTTATGATATGTTCTTAGCAGACAGACATTTACAAGGTTGATAGGTTACGAAGGTCACTACTCCTATGCCAAATTCAAATTTAAATGTGTATTTGCAATGTTTTTCTCAATTACATAGACAGTAAAAATGAAGCTGATCTTGCAACTTATTACTTAATTTAACTGTGATGTGAATTCAACTAAGAAAGTCTTCCAAAAATTTAATGACATAAGCCAATGTAATCAGGCTTATCCAAGGTTTTTTTATTCCCAGTTCAAAATAGATTCATTTTATTTTGTGTCTTTTTTTATTTTTAAATTAAATTTATTGGAGTAACAATGGTTAGTAAAATTACATAGGTTTCAATTGCACAACTCTATACTACATCATCTATATATCAATCATACTGTGTGTTCACCACTCAGAGTCAGTTCTCCTTCCATCACCATATATTTGCCCCCTTTACCATCTTCTATCTTCGCTGTCCCCCCTTACCTCCTGGTAACCACTAAACTGTCAACTCTGTCTATGCATTTTTGTTTGTTTGTCTTGTTCGTTTGTTGCTTTCAGTTTTATATCCCACATATCAGTTCTCACCATTTCCTGTCTGATGTATTTTGCTTAGCATATTAATCTCAGGACCCATCCATTTGTCATACATGGTAATATTTCATATTTTCATATGGCGGGGTAGCATTCCATTTTGTATATATACCACATTCTCTTTACCCAGTCATTTATGGAAGGACACTTTGGTTGTTTCCACATCTTGGCCACCATAAATAAAGCTGCAATGAACACTGGAGTACATATATCTTTATGGATAATTGTTTTCAAATATTTTGGGTATATGCCCAGGAGAGGAATTGCTGGGTCATATGGCAAGTCTATTCTTAAACTTTTTGAGGACCTCCACACTGCCTTCATAGCAGCTGCACCCATCTACATTTCACCAACAGTGTATGAGGGTGCCTTTTATCTGCTGTTAGGGCTAGTGTTAAACACAATTGTTGAAAATCAACTTTAGGAATCTGAAGGATGTCAAGTCAATTTCTTCCTCCATCTTGAAGTAGAATTGTAACTTTTGAGGAAAAATATCTTTAAGCTATCTGAAATTCACTTTCTTTCTTACTAATTTACTTTCTATAGTGTCTTTACCAAGCGTAAGTCAAACATATATTTTCTTAGCATTGGCTTTAGCGTCATAACGTAGATATAACTTAATTGAATACTATTATTTTCTATATAAGTGATTATATGTTTTATTTAATGAGATTACTGGTCCAAAACCTTGCAATCTATCCCATCTTTATATTGGGTTGTTGGAAAAGTCATGACTCATTTTTGCAACGAAAAACAGAAAAAAATATGCCATGACTTTTCTGCCAACCCAATAGTACTGAAATATTATTTGAATCCAGTATCATCTGTTTGGTGACTATTAGGTATGAAAAAGTTAAAATTAAGTGCTATAAAATAAAAATCATAAAATATAGTTGTAACAATGCAGACTTTTTATTCAATGAAAGTTAAATAATTATTACTTTTACAAACTTGCATAATATACTAAAACCTGTTTATGTTGAATATAAACTCCACACATAAATTCAAAACTTTGGATTTGTCCAATGAACACCATGTGACATATTCAAGAAGTAGCTTGAGCTTTTAAGCATTTTCTGAAAATAAAACGGTTTGGAATAAGTCCATTTGCAGTTATATGGTGAGTCTTCTCTTGGTTTCAATAGGCGATTACTATGTAGCCATAGGAATTTAGTTCTGAGTTTAGTTGACAGTTCAATAAAAAACCTCCCCTTTAGAAAAGGAAATTGTTTTTATTTTTCAGTTTGTTTGCAATGCTTAAGTTGTATTTGAACTGTGGTTATTTTTCTTCTTTTATTATCTGTGCAATGACATTTTTCTGTAACTACTTTTCTGAAAATTACTTATTTAAAAGCCCATTACTCTCTTAAAATCCTTTAAACCTCAAGACAATTAAGGAATTGTTGACATTGATCTCTCACTGACTGAATGGAGTTCTTTCAACTTGAGTTAATCAAACAATTTAACCTGCCTGGAATCTTTCTTAAAACATGCCTAGTCAATAAAACACAGAGTATCCAGATCTTAGTACAGCCTATGCATGGATAGCTTTTGCTATTGTCTCTATATTTCTAAATAGGTTATCAGGTTTGATTAATTAAGTCTTCAAGAAAATTATATTTGTATTAGATAAATACATTTTTCATTATTTACATTTATAACCTTAACAAATCAAAGATTCAATATTAGTGTAAAGGAAGTTATAGAACCATAACAGGGAAGAGACTGATGTGCTTTCTGAGGAGAAGTGGAAGCGGAGTAGAACATAAAGCTGTCTAAAAATATTGTAAGTTATAAGTTGTCATTGAGAGTCAACGTGTTTTCCTTATGTGTGACAACACAACAAACAAACAAAGCAACTAACTAAAATTATACTTTTCTGTGTTAAACTACACTTACTATCATTAAGTTAAACAATGTTAAAAAGAATCTTTATTTGAACTTTCAAAACTGTCCCTTGAAACTTTTTCCTAATAAAATAAATTTCACTTAATGTATAGAGGTGTCTATTAATATATATATATATATATATATATATATATGTATGTATGTATATATATATATATATATTTGCAAGTTATCCAAGAGGGAGTACTCAACATTTTTAAACATTATTTTCCTGACTTCAAAACACTTAAAAGATATATAAATATTGTATATGCACTTCCATGTTTAATAAGGCTAAATAGTTCAGTGTGCAAAGACTAGTAGGCTTGCCCCCACACCTTAGTATGTTGAGTGAATTGTGTTAATGTTATGTTGGTTTGGTAAAAAAATTCAAATGCTTGACAGTCAGTTCATTTTGCACTGAAAATATATAGATAAATTAAGAATTTTTGCAGAGTGCTAAAGATGATGCTTTAGTGTGAGTATAGACTTACCCAAATAAACACTTAAATCTAACTTCATATCTATAGTTAGCAGTGCACATACTGGATGGACCTGGAAACATCATCTTAAAGTAAAACAAAAGCAAATGAATGAAATCATAAAAATCAAGTATGTTTTTGGCATTTTTAAAAGAATACTATTAAAATGTGTTTTAGGTGCATATTGAAATGTTATAGAAGGTTATTCTTAGTCAGAAAAAAACCTTTGATTAAAAACCATAGTACTCCTTGGGCTATGATTAAATTGTGAAGCGTGCTGACATAATTTAAAATGAAAGTCTTGGTACTCTGCAAAAGCAGAGAATTATTAATTGCAAAGCCTTTGCTTTTCTTCCCTGTCAATCAGCACAAATCATAAATCAATCAGCTGCTTGGAATCAAGGTCAGAGAGAAAAATAATTTCTGCTTAGTAATAATAAAGTATATTTTCTTTCCTTTTTTTTTTAGAGGAAAATAACTACTGAATGGCTTTTATCATGACTGAAATTCAATTTGAATATGCACACCTAACACCAATTTAATGATCTAGCATGCTGTTAGTTTTTCAACTGTTTGTTCCGCAAACATAATTCCTTTTAACTCTGTTTAACTTCCTCTGTGTCTTATAGCATTCTACCCTACCACACACTTTCCTCATTTTCCTGAGTAATGGCAATGATAAAAATAATGCATACACATTACCTAAATTAAAAAGTTGGAAAATAGGTTGTCCTTCATAAGACACAGTTCAGAATGTAGACAGAATTTTTGTCATGAATTTATCTAATTTTTGTCATACTTATTCTGTGTTGGAAGGACAAGTGCATCCACAACATTATACAGAGTGAAAAAACAATTTTATTAAATACATTTTGTGCAATTTAATTTTTACCAACATTTTTTCATGCTTAGTGAAGAATGCAGCCTCTGATTTGGAGATCAGTATGTACAGATGTTAATGCCTTAAACCCGCTGTAGCTATCAATGAAAATTTTAAACAGACTAAAATAATTTTATTTAAAATGTGTAAGATATATTTAATTATACACCTGAATGTATTTTTAATTCTGGTTTTCATTTGGAATTGGTTTAATGCAAATGTTCTTAGGAGAATTGAACATATTACTGCTAGAATTCTTGAGTTCAAAGTAAAAAAAAAGTATGATAAAGAGACATACTTCATAGAAAATTGATATTCATTTTATTCATCTTATATCATTTCTGATTTTAAATAAACTGCAAATAATAGAATAGGATATTTAAAAACTCTACCATCCTTTAATGACCCCTTTTCTCTTCTAATAATGCCCCTGTGCATATAAAGCATTAGACCTAATTTTTTAGAGTTTCAAAGCAGATGTGCTGAAAATCAGAAAATTAAGATGCATATGATAGTATTTAAAATTCTGTATTTATTTAGTGTAATTCAGGGCTATTTAATAAAAATATAATAAAATAGGTGATCAGATGTTGATAGGTTAATTGCATAGTAAAAGAAAAAAAGTGCTAGCATTGATATGCAATTCATTTAATAGTCATATTTAATTGGCCTAACCTAAATTTATCCAATTCATGAACTGAATACAGATGTACTCTTTTAGCTAGCAGTTCTGTTGTGAGCCTCTGTCATAAAACAATATGTGTCTGCTCTTTTTCTACTTTTAAAATGATACCTATGGTTTAATGGATCATTGCACGTCTCTCGAAACACAGTCTAGGATAATTTTCTAGGATATTTAGATAATATTAATACTTCATACTCACATATGTAGTATTATATCAATGCCTACTAATGCCACAGGCAATGCACACATGTCAAACTACTTTAAACAAGCTAAACAAGTATGTTCATACCTTGTTGCACAATCTAGTGTAAAGATCACACAACATAGGTTAATTTATTTGGCATTCTGAGTGTATTACATTGCCCTAAGTTGTCATATTTTTGGGTTAAAAGTAAATTGTGGCAAAAATAAGTGATTTGACTGCTTTACTTTTTCAAAATAGTAAGATAGAAAGCAAAAAACAAAAACAAAAAGAAAACCTTTAAGTGGAATAAATGGAATATATTGGATTGTGTAATTGATTATAATTTTAAAGATCCTGATGAATAAGCCTAGAAAAGAAAGTTTTATTACTGAAGTTAATTTTATGTATTACATGCAATGTCAACTTTTCAGCTCTTTTTAAATCTCTGTGGAAAATAGATGTGATTCAGTTGATTTTTGTTTGTTTTATTTTTAAGCTCTTAAGTCATTGAAGTAGCAACAGGCATAGAAAAAGAGGAACAAGTCAATGATATAATAGAGGGGTCAGAAATTTTTTTCTCCCCTAAAGGACCTAATAATAAATAGGCTTTGCAGTTTGTAAAATCTCTGTCACAATTACTTGTCTCTTTATATGAGAACAGACATAGAACATGTGTACATAAATGGGTATGATTTTTTTTCCAATAAAACCTTATTAACAAAAAGAGTCAGTGAGCCATAATTTGTTGACCTCTGATATAATAGAAAGAGTTGACAACAAAACAACAACAAAAATGTAACAGGAAAAAGACAAAAATAAAACTTGAATGATTTGGCTCTCTTTTGATCACTGAATCTTTCTGGCTATAAAATAAAAACAAAAACAACAACAAATTCAATTTACAATTCTATATCTAGTGAAATAGCAAGAAAAATTGACCACTTAACAGAAAGCTAAAATAATCCTAAAATGTAGGAAAGGATATAAAGCCATTAGAACAGCACAATCACTTGAAAGAATGTTTGGCAATTTGACTCCTAGGTATTTAGTCAAGAGAGATGAAAATTTTTATAAAAAGCCTACATGTACAATAATGTTTATAACAGGTAAATTCTTAAGGTCCAAATTAGGAAACAGGCCTATTGTACAACAACAGAAGACTAGGTAAAGAAACTGTAAAATTTCATGCACTAACGTATTATCCAGCAAGCTGATAGACACCAATTTTCTCAAATAAAAAAACCCAAAAACAAACAAAAAATAAGTTTTGGAAAAAAAAAACAATGAACAGACATGCAATCTTCTGTGTGTGCATCATGTATTACCTTATTCCTCTTTGCACAGGAAAGTATGCTCACTCTATTCTACTCTCTGGTGTGACTGCTGTTTTGAGTAGATTTCTGTTTTAGCCGAGGAGAGTAGCAAAGAGCAGAACATGAGACGTTGCTGCCCTAGGACCTACACATGAGGTTTAGGTCTTAAATACCTGAGATAGGATTGGGGGAAGGAAAAGAACCCAGTCCTGTTTGGGGACACCATGTCAATCAGCAGAATGATTACAAAGCAAAAAAAAAAAAAAAAAAAAAAAAAAAAAAAAGGAAGAAACACAATGAAGACATCCAAAACCAAAATAAGTGAATGTAAACATCTAAGTATTGACCCATTCCCAAGATTTGCATTTGTATTTTTATTTGTATATTGTAATAGTCTGCTCAGGCTGCCGTAACAAAATACCACAGACTGGGTGGCTTAAAGATAGACACTTTTTTCTCACAGTTCTAGAGGCTAAGAATCCAAAATCAGGATGTCAGCCATTTGGGTCTCTGGTGAGAGCCCGCTTACTGGCTTGTAGATAGATGGATGGGAGCCTTCTCTGTGTCCTCACATGGAAGAGAGAGAAAGCTCTGGTATCGCTTCCTCCTCTTTTATGGGTACTGACCCTGTTAGATTAGGGCTTTCCCCTTGTGACCTCATTACACCTTTATCACCTCCTCACAAGTGCTATCTCCAATATAGATATATATTGGAGAGGGTTAGGGTTTCAACATATGAATTTTAAGAGACTGCAATTCAATATATATAATGTAATATTTATTATTTTTAATTTTTCTTTCATATTTTTCGTAAACTTCATTTAAAAATAATTACGATATGTGGTTGTTTTATTTCCCTGCTTCAGAATTAACTAATTATTGTTATTTTATCTTATTTTGTTCATGGTGTTAATTTGGGCCATATTTTCTCCCTAGACAAACTATTAATTTGTGCTAGCTGCTTAGATACTATATTCCAGTTGGTTCTGAAATAGATTACAGATAAAAAAATAGTTGTATTCATCCAATCTTACGTTCTTCGAAAGTTCCTATAGTCTTAATCTGTGATTCAGTTCTTGTAAAATACAGAAAGAAATTATGATAGGAGTTGAATTGATTTTCTGACACACTAATGTTACATAAAAAACATATCTAAAATCTTAGTGACTTAAAACAATAAATATTAACTTTCGCACATAAACCCGAGGATAGGCTGAATGGTGTCTACTAAGGTTTAGCTGATTTCATTTTGCTTTGATTACATATCTGCATTCAGCTGCAAAGTTAGCTGAGGACTGTGGTTGGACAGAGTGCACACGACTGGACCGGAGTTTGCTTGTCTCTGTTCCATGTGGTCTTTCATGCTCCAGCAGAGTAGCCAG
>NW_017733322.1:22941-43230 GCF_001890085.2 Hipposideros armiger | reverse complement strand
TAAAAATGGAATAAAATAGCAATATTAGAATAGAGAAAAATAGAATATGAGAGTGCTCTGATTTGTATCATGTATCTTTGTTTGTCAATTTATGATATGCAATATACTTTTTAACCATAGGCATAAACAAAAATAGATAACCATTAGTTATCAGTTACCATAAATAACCCAATAAAATGCTATTAACACTGTATGGAAACCATCATTATCTCTTTTTTGAAGACATTTAAAAATATAATTCACAGTTTTTCTGACTGTGTTTAATTATGAATTATTTCCCTATAGTGTTTGCTGAGATATTTTAGAAAATTATTAGAGAATTTTCACAATATTGGTTGATTTGCTAAATATTAAATAAAATAAGAAAAAAATAAAATCACCAGCTGAAAGAGCAAGCTATACAAACAAAACCAAAATAATAACAAATAAAATAAAATAAGTAGAACGTTAAAAATTAAAAAGTGAAAAGCACGATTGACCATATGTAGAATGTCACCATATAAAAATTAGCATTAGAAAATAGGGCAGCATATGTTTCCTTCACAGTCTTTGCTGTAATGCTTTATATAATGCTGGACAGCCAATAGAAAAACTATTAGATGAAAGCCATAAAGACAGTATAAAACATAGTCACCTATAAACATATTAAATTATTTCAACATCACTATAGATTACAAGTTTATAAAATTAAGACCATGATTGAAATCTCATTTTCTTCCTAACTTGTTCATTATTGTGTTAAACGCTTTTAATTGTAACAGTATGTGTCAGTGCACATTAATTCCAGGTAAAAGTCATTAACCTATCAGTTAATGAACCCACCAAATTCATCTGTATCCCCAATGTCTGAGAGGCTGTCCTGGGACTGGCCTTTGGCCAACTATGACCAGTGAGCCAAATCCATCCCTTAGCTTGTTTTTATTAACATAGCTTCATTTGAACACATCCAAACCTATTCATTATGTATGAGCTTTGGCTACTTCTGACCTGCAATATCAGATTGATTAGTTGTGATAGATTATATGGGGTTAGCAAGACATATATTTTACAGAATAAATTTGTGTACTTATCGTCTAAAAGCTAGAAATAAAGAGAGACATAAGTTAGATACCTCCTAGGAGCTCTCTGTCTAGATAAAGATTTAAGAGAAAACCATTTCAATATAATGCACTGGGATGCATGTAAAAAAACACATTGGTAGGTGGCAAACACGTTACCTGAGAATGATTTCTGAAAGGCTTCCACAAATAAGTGATACTTGAAAATTTGGCTTAAAACCTATTATTGTGAGTCATTTGCTCTCAATTTTTTTCTTTTATAAACATGCATTTTCTTTTTAAAAAGAATGATTATGTTTTGTTTGTTTTTTTAATTTTTTTTCCCTTGTAAGATTGAATCTGAAATATTGGGTTGTCAGAAAAGTCATGATGCATGTCTGCCACAGATGGCACTAGTTCATTTTTGGAAGTACTAGAGTCATTTGCATCTATGTTGTTGCTATATCATTTGACAGCTGACAGTTCTAGCTTCATTCTAAAAAAAATGAGCAATTTGTTTGATGGTTCACAAAATTTCATGCTGGTGATTTTGATCTCAATGATGCTCCTTGGTCAGGGAGGCCCACCGAGGTTGATCACAATGAAATCAAGGCATTGATCAAGTCAAACCCACGTTCTATGACACAAGAGATTGCAGAAACATTAACATCTATCATTTAAGCATTCATGACTACCTGAAAAAGCTGGGATACGTAAGCAAGCTCGATATTTGAGTTCCGCATGAACTCAAAGAAGTTCATTTGATGATGCATATAAACATCTGCAATATGCTCATTAAACATGAGAAAAATGATCTTTTTTTGAAGCAACTGATAACTGGTGATGAGAACAGGATTGTTAACAACAATGTGGTGAACAAACGGTCTTGGTCTCAACATGGTGATTCGCCTCAAACGACATCTAAAGCAGACATTCATCAGAGGAAGGTTATGATCTCAGTGTGATGGGATTTTAAAGGTGTTGTGATTTTCGAGCTTCTGCCAAGAAACCAAACAATCAATTCAAATATATACTGTTGGCAGCTGGACAGTTTGAACGAATCCATCATCCAGAAATGTCCAGATCTTTTTAATTGTAAAGGAGTTGTGTTCCATCATCACAATACGAGATCACATACAAGTTTGATCACCTGTCAAAAATTATTGGAGCTTGGATGGGATGTGTTGCCACATCCACCATAGTCGCCTGACCTTGCGCCATTAGACTTCCTCTTGTTTTGCTCTCTTCAAAACTCCTTTTGTGGTATAACATTCAATTCAGATGAGGCTGAAAATCAGCACCTTGTTTCGCCAATAAAGACAGATCCTTGTATGAACAAGGAATTATGAAGCTCACCGAAAGATGCCAAAAGGTTATCGAACAAAACGGGAAATATATCATTGATTGATCTTTGTTCTTTATACAAATAAATGACCTTTGAAGAAAGACAAAATACATCATGATTTTTCTGACAACCCAATAGCATGAAACAAGTGACTTCCCCAAGAATTTACGTTTGACATTTTAGCAGTTACATACTTCATATATTTTGCCTGAAATGTAATATTCATTATGTGACTATACCACATTTTATTCATTTGGTTGAGATATAGTATTTATTATGTGAGTATATTACAGTTTGATTGATGTTTTTTTCAAGTTTTTGCTTTTATGGGGTGTTGTTACATGTCCCCCAGAAAACAATTTCAATCATTTACTTTTGATATAAATTTAGAAATATAACTGATGTGTCAATTATCCAAGTATACTCTTTTCTCANGTTATCGAACAAAACGGGCAATATATCATTGATTGATCTTTGTTCTTTATACAAATAAATGACCTTTGAAAAACATAGACAAAATACATCATGACTTTTCTGACAACCCAATAGCATGAAACAAGTGACTTCCCCAAGAATTTACGTTTGACATTTTAGCAGTTACGTACTTCATACATTTTGGCTGAAATGTAATATTCATTATGTGACTATACCACATTTTATTCATTGGGTTGAGATATAGTATTTATTATGTGAGTATATTACAGTTTGATTGGTGTTTTTTTCAAGTTTTTGCTTTTATGGGGTGTTGTTACTTCTCCCCCAGAAAACAATTTCAATCATTTACTTTTGATATAAATTTAGAAATATAACTGATGTGTCAATTATCCAAGTATACTCTTTTCTCAGAACTACAATAGATATTTTGTTGAGGAAGAAATAAACTTGTTAAACTGTTAAGAAGATAAGTTTATTGGTTATCATATAATTCTTGCTGTTTTGACACTGGTCCAGCAGTAAATAAAAGAGACTATGGATTACCATCTTATTCAATACTTACTATTGATGCTATAATAGACAGAACAGGGTCCCCCAAGGTTGTCCATATCTTAATCCCCAGAATTTATGCATACGTTATATTACATGGCAAATGGGGAGGCATGTGGTTGCAGGCAGAATTAAGGTGGCTAATTAGCTGACCTTACTATAAAGAGGTTATCTGGATTTACCTGCAATATATCTGCAACTCAATTTAATCACAAGAAACCTTTATTTATATGTGGAAAAGGCAGGTAGGGAGTCAGAGTCTGAGGGATGTGATTTGAGAAGACAAGATGTATTCTCTAGAACTTCCAGATAGAAATGTAATCCTGCAACACCTTAATTTAGCCCTGTGAGACCCGCTTCATACCTATGACCTCCAGAACTGTGAAAGAATAAATGTGTGTTGTGAAAGCAACTAGGTTTGTGGTAATTTTTAATAGTAGCAGTAGGAAACAAATACATATGCCTTTTTAATTGTTGACAATTAAAGGTTATAAAATTTTATTTGATAATCATATTGTTTTGAAGTTTTCTAATCATTAGCCAGATTGAACATCTCTTCAAAAATGTATTGGCCATATGTGAATCTTTATTGTGGGATATATCTGCTAATACTTTTTGCCCATTTCTCTTCAGATTTCCATTATTTCTGATTGTCTTATGAAATTATAGGAGTATTTTACATATTCTTCTAATCATTTATTCTTGGTTTTAAAAATTGCAAATATCTTTACCAAATTTATAACTTCTTTTATGCAATCTCCTTAAGGTTTCTTTTAATGAAAAGAAGTCTTGATTTAAACACATTAAATTTTCACATATTCTCTCTATAATTAGTACTTTAAAATAGTACTTCTCTATTCCCAAATGAACCATATTTTTCTACATATATATTTGATGATTTTTTAAAGTCAACATTAAGGTTTTAATCTATTTCAAGGTTTTTTTTAATATACAGATGACATGCATGTAATATAAACTTTTGTTTGTCATACATATAATCTTGCTCTTTTTTTTTTTGTCTGATTCTATGTGTTAAAGAAAGCTACCTCTCCCCATTGATACAGCATATAACACATAAGATAAAGTTCCAGAAAACTTAAGTCTTTTATGGGCTTTCTATACTGCTCTATTGGAAATGAATCTATCCTTGAAAAAGTAATGCAGCAGTGTCTTAATTACTATTGCTTCACGGAAATTCCTAACATCCCAAATAGCAAGTCACCATTCCCTTCTGTTCTTGTTTAAAGTGACCTACATATTCTTGCCTCTCTTTTTTTGTTTGTCTCATGTTTTGTTGTTGTTTTTCATGTATTTAGAATTGAAGTATTAATTTCTGTGGAAAATTCTATTGGGTTTTTTTATTGAAATTCCACTAAATCTATAGGTCAGTTATGAGATAATTAGCATCTTTATGGTATTAAAGGTGTATACTCATTACATTATGCAGTTCTTTAATGCTTCTTAATAGACTACTATAACTTTATTTGTAAAATTATTGTTCATGTATGGTTATAATAAATTCTGCATACCTGAAATAATCTAGACTTTCATATATAAAGGATCCTAACATCTGTAATAATGATAGTTACCAATTTTGTTATCATTATTTAATCACTCTCTTGTTATTAAATTTCATAGTCTCTAATTTGTAGACTAAAACATTTTCCCCTCCTTTATGAAACATTCAAATTAACTTTCAAGGTTTGCCTAGTATATATCATATGTAGTTAAGTAATACAAATGTATCTTGATTTCCACAAACCATCAAGTTTCCTGATGACATTTTTAAAATGATTTTTGTCTCCCTTCCAATAAAGATACCAAAGGCCATATATACAACCTAAAAGTTTTGAATTCAGTCAGTAAAACAGATGATAATTGATAAAGAAGGCACAAACATTAATTGACATATCATTAATTTCAATTAAAATGTGCTGCAGATTAATTAATTTAAAAATATAGAGTACATTACACTAGCTTTTTTTTCTATGTGATACTGACCAGGTCTACAGTGACTTAAAAAACAAACAAATAAAACTTCATCTGTAAATGACTGGTACAACTTTACAACTCCAATAACACACAACTGTCCCACTGAATATACCATGGTTTCTAATGCATTTGCCTTCACTGATATCAGCTAATTTAATTAGTATTGATTGCCTAAGCCATTAGCAATCAATCAATAATGTGACTGAACACTCATGAATTGATCTAACATTAAGAGATTAGATAGGGACTTACTGTTTGGTCGTAGGGAAATAATATAGATTTGGATCAATTTTCTCACCTATTATGTTGATGCCAATGCTAATTTCAGGAGAAAATATCACATGTGTTTCGTACACCTTTCAGTGGAGTTAAGATAGAAGTTGTGGAAGAAAATGGAAGTTTTGGAAATCCTTGAACACATATGAGAAATTCCAATAACTCACCTTACAGCAGCCAGAAATGGAAATATCATGCTACTGATGAGAGTAGAGTCAATTATTTCCTTTTTTGTAAATATTATGACTATTGCTTTCCTCTGGATGGGTGAATCTGGAGAAATTTGTGGTATAATAGTATCCATTAACTTGGGATGTTAATAATAGTAATAATAATAATAATAATAATAATAATAATAATAAACAGGGGGATAATGCCTTGATAAATACTCCTCTGCTTTGTTTATTTAGTTTAGTTACTAGAGTTCAACATCAACCTTTAAGAAATTCCACATCCGTAGTCTTCAGCTCTCTATGATTCCATGATTGCTTTTTCAATGAGATTAAATAAGGAATTCAGAAAAAAAAAAAACAGTTCACAGTCCCTGCTTCAACATTCAGGTACAGCTCCCCCTATTTTCCTGATTTGGGAAGAGACACACAGACACTATGTAAAGGAAAATTTGGGGGAACAATTCCAAGCATTCCAACTCCTTTTACATTCAAAACATATTGAAAGAAATTTAAATAATCTGATTGCTTGGATCAGGGTAATGATTGCAGCACATTTTACTTGTGACCAGGGTAACTGCACCTCAAAGGCTTATACATGACGCTGCTAATTGTGTATTAGCTCCCTTTTCATGATAAGCACTGGGATATTTTTATACAACCAGTAAGCTTTATGCAAAAGATGATCCCATTGGACTAGGCATGGACATTTAATTTTGCTGTAACGAATGGGAAAAAAACTTACAGGTAAACATAATGAAACTAGAACTGGTGGTGTTTGCAGGTATGTCCATGTCTTTATATACATCTACCTGAAGGAAAAAACATGTTAACACATTAATACCCCTATATTTGGCATGAAATTGCCATTGGCTATTCATAAACAGCTTATTATTTCTCCCTTTATTTATTTTCACATGAAATTTTTTAAAAGATATATTGATTAGTAAACTATTCAAAATTATGTTATCGAAAAGTTATGATTAGTTTAGAAATCAAGTAAAATCACCAAATATACTGTGACAAATCTAAACCTAAGGTAGAATCTATTATTATTATTATTATTATTATTATTATTATTATTATTATTTTATATTTCATAGAGCAATCACAGTAAAAGCCACACAATGAAAATCACTTAAACTATTCTGTTTGTCAGGATAATTTAAAATTTAATGATGGATAGGTAGCTGTAGCTATAAGCAGTTTAGATATACCTATTTTCCAGTCTATCGACATTAATAAAATCAATGCCTTGATATAGTATATTTTAAGACTTCAATAAATAGAGAAAATTCTACCTCTATATAAATTAATTCCAAGGTCCTTTCATTAAGGAATAAAGAAACCCTTTTCTACTATTTATCTAGTCCATGCCATTTATTCTTAGTAAATAAATTTTAAAATATACATATAAAATCATATGATCTGAAGGCCATGGAGAGATAATTAACCTTATTTTAAAGCTGAGAAAACATTCTACTTGTGGTTATAAAATATAGTGATTTTATAATGGATTTATTATGGAAATGGACCAAAGAAATCGCTCCCAAAAAAGACAATTTACAGAAGAATTACTCTTTCTTATTGGTTAATGGTTTAAACACAGTTTCTTTTATTATTAATTATTATTATTATTATTATTATTAGTTTCAGGTGTACAGAACAATGTAATAGTTATCCTTTTTACCCCTCACAAAGCAACACCCTCTTCCCCCCATCCAATGCCCTATATATCATACTTATCTATTACGACTCCATTGACTCCATTCCCACACTCTACTCTACATCCCGTGACTATATGTATATATAATTATAGTTGACATACAATAATATTCAACATCAGCTTCAGAAATGCAGTGAGGTGGTCAGGCCTCTACACTGACTCTGAAGTGGTCTCCCTAACAAGACATGAGTCCATCTGACCCCCTAAAAAATATTTACAACATTATTGATTATATTCCCCAGACTATCTTTTCTATCCCTGAGGCCATATTGTAGTTATCAATTTGTACTGTCTCATCCCTTCCCCTTCTCCGTTATCCCCACCCCCTTCCAACTAGCAACCCTCAGTTTTTCCTCTGTGTCTCTGAGACTGTTTCTGTTTACATTTCTCATTTATTTAGTTTTTTAGATTCCACGTATAAGTGAGATCATATGGTATTTGTCTTTCTCTGACTGACTTATTTCACTTAGCATAATGTTCTCTAGTTCCATCCATATTGTTACAAATGGTACTATTTCCTTATTCTTTATAGCTGAGTAATACTCCATTGTGTAAATGTACCATAGTTTCTTAATCCAGTCATCTACCAACGGGCATTTCAGTTGTTTCCAAGTCTTGGCTATTATGAATAGCGCTGCAATGAACATAGGGGTGCATATATATTTTTCAAATTAATGTCTTGGGTTTTTCCAGATAAACACCTAACAGTGGAATTGCTGGGTCATAAGGTAGTCCCATTTCCAGTTTTTTGAGATACCTCCATACTGATTTCCATAGTGGCTGCCCCAGTCTGCAGTCCCACCAACAGTTCACCCCAGGCTCCATATCCTAACAAAAATTTCATCATGCTTTTTAGAGTACAACACAGGTGATCTCCAAACCTCTCTATATTCTCGTCTTCTTTTCTGAATCTCCACTTCACCTGCTTTACCCAATTGAAAGCTATGTGCCATCCAAAGATGTTGCAGTCCTGTGAGATGTGCTTTATTCCTCATTGTTCACATACTTCAGAGCAGGAGGCAGATTACTTAACCTAATCATTTCTCCCTGCCATTTTCAAATTACTTTTCTCCCTTCCTCTTCCCTTATTTTAAGCTGATGGAATCTAAATATGGTATTTACTGCCTCTGCTGTTTCTTGCATCTTCTTGTGAAGCTTACCATGTAGTGCGTGGGGAAAGATGACAAACAATGATAAAAAAATAATAGATTTGTTAGAAGATAACTATTATGGAGGGGAAATCATAAAATAAGGCAAGGAGGATTTATGTTGACGAAGCATAGTTTTAAATTTTAGACAATGTAGTTTGTGTACTCTCAGTGAGAAAGAACCTTAGCAAAGATGTAAATGATGGCTGGATACTGGACAGAAAAATTCTTTAGTGTGATTGAAACAGAGTGAGGAAAATATAGATGAAATCAGAAAAGTGAGGGAAGTAAAGAGGATAGATATTTTGAGACAGCAACAATATTAAGGATTTTGATCACTTCTCCCCACTCAACCCTTTTTGGTTAACTGATATTTGCCTCTTGGCTCATGATTTCCACCTTTCCCCCAGCACTTGTCATCCTTCATGGTGGTTTTGGAATCATGGACATGGCCATTGCAATAGTCCATAAATTCAATTAATATCTTTACTTCAGATAACTGGGTTTTATCCCTCTCTTATACACTCACTGCTGAGGTCTCAACCTTCACAAGCACAGATGTTCTTCTCAACTGAATCATCTTTAGTAGCCTATAAAATGCCGATTTGCTTTAAGAAACTAACGTACTTCTAAATAAAAAGAAAAAGGAAGCTTCCATTCCCCGGTGTCCCCATATCTGTATTGTACAGCCAAACTTCAATATGTTTTTTAACAATCATTTCTTTGATATGCTCACCTATTACTCATTCCCAACAATCTGCCTTCTGGTACTTATGTTTCACTACAGATTTTTTTTTTTTAAACCCACGAAAATTGCATGTTGCCAAGTTAGCTATGCACTTCTCATCTTAATTAAACAGGAATAAACAGCTGACTTGATACCTTTTCAAACACTCCTGGTTTGGCTTCTGTTGCACTGTACACTTCTGGCTGTCCTCTGTTTTACTGCAAGTTTTATCCCAATATCATTTAATGGTTCCTCCTACTCTGGCCAGCATTTCAATATAATATTAACTAAAGGCTCTCATCACACCTCTGACTATCCTCTGTGTCATTCACTTTCATGGCATGATATGCCATTATGTGGTGAGAACACCCACATTTCCTCTTCCAGATGAACGTTATGATGCTATAATCATATCCCACCCAAAGCAATTGTCTTAAAATTTTTATTTGGTGGTGATTTCGTAATATTTTGAATTTGAGTCAAACTGAAATTTTCCCATATTATTTGTTGCCATGGGAACATGGTATGTTATTCTAAATTTTCAGGCCTTCCTTTTATTCATTAATAAGGTATTGCTTACATAGATCTAGTCATTTCTTGTTATTTGTTTCTCAGACTTCCTATTTGTATTATTTATTTGTGTTTTACCAATTAAAGAACTCAAGCACTATTTTCAGTAAGCTAGCTATTGATTATTGTGTCTTTATAATAGGTGATGACATCAGCTAAAATTGTAGCAATTTTTCTTCCTTTCTGTAATTTATAATTTTTTTTCTTGAAGTACATCAGTGACTATGATAGCGCACACTTTGATTTTGCTAAAAGAAGGGTTTAGTTTAATTATGTCTGAAAACCTCAAAAGATTGCCAGACTGTCATATTGTGTTTGGAACTAAAGCTGATCTTTACTGGTTTTATATCATGTGTTCTTAAAGGATTCTTACAATGTCTGGTGAACTATGGGCAAGATGTAGCTCTATACCATTAAAAGCATGTTTTCATGACCTCATGCCCTAAGTCTTACTTACGGACTTTAATATTTTAGCCATTTTATAGCATATGTAGTTGTATCTCACTACAGCTTAGTTGAATTTCCTCAAAGAATAATGTGTTTAATATATATTTTTTGTACTTGGTTGTCATCCATATATACGAATGTTATTTTTGAAGGATCTTATCAAATAGTTTGCCCATTTATTAAAATTGGTTGTGTGTCTTCCTCTTATAAAATTGTAAGAGTTTCTTATATATGATTAACATAAGTTCATTATCAAATATTTTTTTTGCAAATATTTTCTCCCAGAATCTGATTTGCCCTTTTATTTTCTACCAATATTTTTTGAAGAGCAGAATATTTAAATAATGATGAAGTGAACTTGATATTCCTGAGAGCTGGACTTCATACATTTCTAAGAATGTTTGATTTTGTTCTAGCATGAAGATAAGTCACTTGGGATATATTTAATCTTTTCATGACTTTCTTCTAAGCTTTGTTAGTGTGAGTCCACTGCAATACTTTTTCTAGATCTAGTTTAGTCTTCTTAGTAAAATTTACTCTATTGGATACTCTACCCAAAGTTTTGTATGTAACAAGTTCTCTCAGCTTTGACTGTTGAAACTTGAATTATTCCCAGCCAGCTATGAGCTCCTAAAATTATGTGGTCAGCTGTTTACAAGCAGCTCTTTTATCATCATCATATAGTTCTTCTCTACATATCCACAGATTATCCAGAGCCAGAGTCAAGAAGAACCAACAACTTATCTCTGTAGCCCTGCCTCTTTGCATCTCTCTCTTCTCTGATATTCTGCCACACAAATATTAGCCACATGGCATCCTCCAAATGCAATCTCTGCCTTCTCAAATCAGTGATATCACTGATGATTGTTAGATTTCTTCTCTTTCTACTATGATATGGAAGTCACCTTCAAGTAGTAAGATAGGTGAATCACAGAGATCACAGCTTCAGAGATCACAATTCTGCTCTGCCTGTTGTCCAAGTCTGTAAATATTTTTTTTCATATATCTTCTAGTTTTTTAGTTGTTTTTTTGAGGGATGGTAATTTTTGTAGACATGTAACTTTTATGAACAAACTACAGACCCGTGAATATAGGAATCTTCATAATTGATCTAAATTTGGGCTATTCTAAATAAATTTACAGTGGCTTTATTACAATGATCATTTTTCTAATATCTTCCAAAATTGCTTATCTTAGCTGAGAAGAATCATGGAATATGCATGTCAAGAAATACCCAATCCAGAAATGATATAAAAAATTAATTCTGTGTATCACCTCTTCTTTGATTAGACTAGATTGATATATCTTTCTTCCATAATTTATAAGAAAATTATTCAAACTTAGAAATCAAATTGAATATACACATCCTTTAAGTACTGTAAGCCCTCACTTAATAAGTTCTCCCAAGGAGCATTTAAGTCTCTAGGAATGTTTTACCTGTGTTTGACTTTGTGATTTATTATTTAATCATAGCCCAAATGTTACTTTGTGGATTTTTATCTGACAGAAATAACACAACAAATACTAGCATTATTTCCCTGAAGGATATTACCCATTTCATATATATAAACAGATTAATTTCAGCATTACTTTGACAGACTGAATATATAAATACTGATTCCTCTAATTCTCCTTTGGACCAAGTTTAAATTATTACTTGTTTTATAACTAAAGGGTTAAATAAATTTTGACAGAATTCTTCCTATTTTGTATGAGGGTCATATTTTTAGATTTTTAAAAATTATATTTTGGTACTTTTTGAAGTCCTCTGCCAAAATACTAATTCTTGACTTGATTTTGGATCTCTTGTAAAGGTAGCATTGTTTAATTAGTGTTTCTTTGAGGTAGCGAGTACTAATATTTTCTGTAATATTTAAGATATTAGTTAAATTTAAGACTTTGAATAACATTATATTGATTTGATCAATGCTTTTTGGATATTTGCTTGATTTCTATATATTGTTGTATATATAATTTTAGTAAATGTATTTTTGCTTCTGGCTTTAGTATGTTCCAAATAAAGTATGCCTTTTTGTTCTGTTAATAATTGTGTTTAATTTTGCTACTTTAAATAAGTAGAAACAAATGGTGCAAGGTATGGATGAATTGATGTTCCCTAATGACCTCTGCTAAATCTGATATGTTTATGTGCAAAATATACATACAATTACATGCCTTCAAGTCTCAGTTACATACATACATCCTAATTGTCTTTGGGAGAGAAAGTGACTTCAGGTGTGTCATAATTAGTATGGATGATTGAGGACATACTACAAGCAATCAACAGATAAATACTCTGTGTATACAAGGTAATAGGATGTGTTTTGTTTTTCAGTGAAAGTAACAGTGATCTTTACCTAAAAATAAATGCCACCTTTCCTATAATATGGAAGAGTTAGTGACAAATAAGACTTGAACATTCATAGCAAAGTATGAAATACTTGAAAGATACAAATTTTATTGCACTTGATTTATAATACCTGAATATGAAAAGAAGTAGAATGTGTTAAAACATTGACCAAATTTATGTATCTTGATGGATTTATTTATAATATAAATTAAATAAAAAGAGCTTCCTAATTTGTCTTTGTGAATCTTTTTCATCATATATCTTAATCTTAGGAAGAAATTTAGTCCTTATGAAATGTTTTTATTATGCTCCAATTTTTCAAGTCCTTATGAGATATTTTTTATTATACCCCAATAGTGAATTTTTCTTTTGTTTCTATTTTGATAATGTTGGTTACTCCAGTAAATTAATTGTTATTATTTAGTTATATCATTCAGCAGGTAAATTCTTCTTCACTTATTGTTTTGCCTGGAGGCTCTTCTATAAGCCACAGGCTAAATGTGTGTCTTGACAAATAAAAATCATGTCTGAAACCTGAAAAAGAAATTCCCTCAACTTTTTATGTATGACTATAGAATCTATGAATAGAGATTATTGAGTTTGGTTTCATTATGACGGGTTAGAAAAACAACTAATAGTCTTTTAAATGCCCAGTTAAATTTCTTATAAAAATTCCTATAGGGCCAGATGAGTGGTTCAGTTGGTTAAGAGCTCGCTCAAGAGTTTGAGCTCTGAGCAACAGCGGTTCGATTCCCGAGCTGAGCTGCCGTTGAGCTGTCAACAGGTTGCAGGATGGCTCAGCTAAAATAAAAATTAAAAAAGGAAAAGAAAAAAGAATTCTATACAAGTTAACTCTCTTACCTTAATGTGTTCAACATGTTATGTTCAACATAGTCTATATGTGTTAATTATCACTTATTCTTGCACCAATGTAAATGATCATATATTGGGTTGTAGGAAAAGTCCTGACACATTTACATTTTTGCAATGAAAAACATAGAAAAATGCATCATGACTTTTCCGACAACCAATACAAAACAAAATGAGGCAGGGAATTGAGTGTGTGTGTGTGTGTGTGTGTGTGTGTGTGTGTGTGTGTATGATCAAGAACAATCATCCCAGATTATTATTATCACAAAGGGAGCAGAGGAGCATTTAAGAATAATTTACTTTGAAATTAAAAACAGAGACATGTGCAGAAGTATATTTAGTAATAATGCAAATAACTAACTTCTATGTATCAGTTATTTTTGCTAATTATCTCTGGTTGATATATGTTCTTTTACAGTTAAGGAAAAAATACATTGCAAGCTTAGATATACAGAGCAAGCAGGTTCTTTCATATCTTATTGGAAAACTAATCAGCCTAATTCATAATTACTTAATTTTCTAGGAATAGAAAGCTATGTTTGACTTCGTTATTTACTGTTTGATCAGCGCCCAATCACTGTCCAGGTACATATAACCTGGTAAATTGCAGTTGTTGAAAAATTACTCCCAAAGATTAAGATGTATTGCCCTGCATTTTTATTTATTAGCAAAATCACATCAGTATGTTTTGACAGACTTTTAAAAACTCTGCATCTATTGTCCTCTTTTTTTTTAAATCACAGCTTTTTTGAGATATAAATTACATACATTAAAATCACCAAGTTAGTTTACAATTCAATTGTTTTTTGCACATACCCAGAGATTTACAACAATTGCAAACAATTTGAGAAGTTTTCATTACTTCTACAGCCACGTCCCCCCCACCAAAAAAAAAAAGCCATGTACACTAGCATTAACTCCCTTTTCCCCCGATCTTCCCTTCCCAAGTCCTAGGAATACTTCAGTCTAATTTGTGTCTCTATAGATTTACCTATTCTAGGCATTTCAGAATGGAATCATAAAATACGCGGTCTTTCGTCTTTTTTTTTCCTGCTTCTGTCACTTAGCATATTTTCAAGTTGTATCTTCGTTTGTAGCATGTATCCGTAACCAGTACCTTATCCCTTTTTTTATTGCTGAATTTGAACCAGCTATACCATTTCATTGGTTCTATTATTATTTAATTGAATAAATATTTTACATTTTCATTATATTTATAAAAGCATGCCCTAATATTATTGTATAACAATAAGTAAATGTAATATTAAGAAGCATTTTATTGTTTTAATTTTTGTATTTTGTTTATTTTGTTATTTAACGAATAGAATAGGAGCATAATGCCAAAAAAAAAGTTTAGATTCTATAGTATTGACACAAAATGAAAAGCAAAAAAAATACATAGCAGTTTTTAGAAATATAAATATATGAGATATTCAATAATAATCTATTCTTATCATGAAAATCTTACTTTAAAAATTTAGTGTGAGGCCAAATAATTGATTCAGACATACTTGCTATAGTTTTCTATAACCTTGTGAAACAAAAAAGAAATGTCAAGTTTACATTTAGATACATTTTTATTTTTATTCATTTTGTTCATTAGAAACGTCTAAAAGGCCTTTGACATTATTTGTATTTTTGCAGCTGTTTTCATTAATTCTAGCCAAACTGTGAAATGTGTTGATTTTGCCATGACCAACCCATGAAATCAGTTCTCTAACTGCTTGATATACTGGCTTCTTACCAAAAAAATGCTCTAAATAAAAGATGTGCTGTGAAATGACATCCCTTTTGTTTGCAAATATGCAAATAATAAAGAATGATCCCAAACTCTCACAGAAATTTTACATTATTCACATTTATATATATATTTTTTTTTCATGAAAATTAGAGAACTAGAAACAGATCTATGGAAGTTTTAATCCTATGAAACAAAAAATGTTGTGATGTTATATTTTACCTTGAATATGGAATTGCAATTGCAGAAAACTTCTCTACACTAGTTTTTTGCTTTGTTTTGTTTACTAGTCATAAAGTTTGACTATCAGTAAATGCATTGATCTCTAAAAACTTTTATTCTTTCCACATTTTCATCATAGCCTCCTTTTACTAATTTTTATAAATATATGATTATAAAATATATACAGTTTCTACCACTAAGTTTATTCCTTTAAATGTGATGTACAATTAAGAGCAAATATATGCTACTGATTGTTGTCTCCTAATCTGAATTATTTACTCAGCATATTAATGTTTAGTTTTCTTAGTTAATGTTGAGTTAGTTATTATTCATATCTGTCAACATGTTCTACCATTTGTGCATTTATACAATCTGATTCCAAAATAGTATTAATCTGATTTATTCAAATTATTTGGTAAATTATCTGCATAACTTATGTGGAAGCATATTAATACTTATCTCATATTTCCATATTTGTTTTAAGAATTACATACTTGAAGACGATTAGAATTATTACCATGAAGCTTTCTAACAGTTCTTCATATTAAGTTGTACATTATGCATGCTTATATGAAGCAAGTGTTTTGAAATTTTTGAAGTGTTATTTATAAGAAATAGTATACTTTTCTCCCACCCAGTTAAATATGTTAATGAAAAGACAAAGGGAGTTACTGGATTTGGTTTGAGTCATCCTAATCATTGATGTTCTTAATTTTATTAGCTAATACATCAGGTTGAATTGTGTTATTTTTGTTACTAAAATCATCAATATTCTAGTAATACATTCTTTCATTTTATTTGAGATTTCTTCTCTTTTAGGTAGGGAAAAAAACCAAACTACACTAGATATCAAAGCTTCTTTTTCATTAAGTGGCGAGTCTTCCTCTTCTGGGAAATGAAATGAGTGTTTAAACTAAATGGTCTGTGTTAAACTTTTTAAAGTTATCCAACAGTAAGAATAAAATTAATGACTGTTTTTTAAATAAAACTTTATAAAATACATTACAACTAAAAATGAATTAAACAAACATAAAGTCAAGAATTTCTCTTGGCTACTAAATATATGGAAACTTGGTAGTCATGAGTAACCTGTTTTCCCCCAATCTTTTTATGTCATTAACTACTTTTGCTCTAGAAAATAATAGCATTTATAGAATTGTACTCATTTCTCCAAAATTTATTGGAATATTGCATGTTGATAAGTAACAATCTAATTATCTTAGCAATGTGATGTAAAATTTTCTGTGTGTGCATGGTCAATCAATCTTCATTATTTGTAGATTCTGTGTTTATCATTTTTCCCTCTCACAAAAATGTACTTATTTGTAACTCTAAAATCAACATTTGTGGTATTTTTATGTCATTCATTTGTGGACATGTACAGCAAGGTGAAAGCTTTAAGTCACGCCTGTGAATATGTGTTCCCAGCTGAGGTTGAACAAGGCAGTGCTCTGTCTTGTAACAAATACAAGTGCCTCCTTCATGGTCTATGCAGTGCTACTTTTATTTTGCATTCTATTTTTAAAATTTCTGTTGGTAATTTCCTTTGTTTGAAATGGCCACCATGCATAGTTCTGTAATGTTGTATGGTGTTTCTAAACTCAAGATGGGTGTGATGAGCCTTATCCATAAAATATGTTTTTGGACACCAGTTAAAATGCTGTTAGCTATTAGTTCAATGTTAATGAATGAACAATATCTATTAAGTAAGGTGTCTTTAAGCAGAAACAAACATAAAATAAGGTTACACATTGATCAGTTGACAAAAATGTTGTGACCAGAGGTTCGAAGTTGATATTTTTCTAGGAGCAATAAATCAGTATTTCCTAAATCAGTTTTTGTGTTGATGTTATAGAGCATGACTACTGAGAATAATAGGGCTTAGCTGTATGGTATTTTTGAACTACAGTTGAAAATCTGCATATGTGTAGGGTCAACTTAACTTACATGTGGATTTCCAACTGAGTGGGGTCTGGTTACCATTCCCATATTATCCAAGGGTCAACTGTGTATGTTTATGTCTGTGTATTTATATACATGTACATACACAAAGGTACACATGTATAATTGTGTCTTTATTATTTAAAATTTATTTTACTAAATGTAGATTTTTAAAGATTAAATTCTTTAACCTATGGAAATTTATAAAAATATATCAAATGCAAACAGTCATTTTCAAATAGAAATAATGCACCATTAATATTGAAAATCTATCTGCAGAAAAGCGCAACATATTCATTTATTCATTATTTAAATTGATGCTGCAAACATTATTTAAAACAATCATTTTACTTTCTAATCTAACAAATATGGGAAAAATAGTATCTTGGGATAATTTATACTTTATATGTGTTATGAGCTAATACTAGCATTATCTTTTTGTAGTTTTTCACAATTGTTTCATTGACAAACATTGTACATTTTTATTTTTAATTATTGACTTGTCATTATGTCCCTTATATCAGCAAAATAGAGATCATAAACAAAATACAATAGTGTGTAAAAGGCTTTTAAGTATGTGCTTCTTTTAGGCCATTCTTCCAAAGCCAGATGTTGAGATTGATAGGATGATATTGCAGAGCATATAGTTTTGATGACATTCTTCTAGTGAGATTCTCAAATAGCTCACCATTAAAGATAAATGAAACACAGTGGTCTTGTAGATAGATGCTTATGTGCAGATAAACATCTACATGCAGTATACATGGATGTTCTTGAACCTAATGTCAGACTGAAATTGTTGCTTGGTCTATGTGATCTTTTTGGTTAATGATCTAGTATGTAGGATAATGACATATTGAGTGTTTCGTATCAGTGTATTTCTGTAGGTTTTTGACACAAGCTAGCATTTATTTACCAAGGGACTTTCTATAATCCTGGACACCCTCTAAGTCTCTGACAGTGCAATGGGTTTCTATTAAGAGAAGGTAATCCTTAGAACATCATGGAGAAGTTACTGTGGTTCCTTATTCTGACAGAAATGATCATTTAATCACTGGAAAACAGAAATACTAATTATAGAGCATAGTATAAAATTGTATAGTTTATTAACAAATCCTGCATTATACAAATTAGAGTTGCAAGTTTAGAATTCTGAATTATTTCATACGTGGTCTTTATCATGAAATAAGAACTTTTTTATATGTCACCTAATTCTAACAATTATCATTTGAGTTAGATATTAATATCAAGCTCATTTCAGAGTTGAAGAAAATGCGGTCAGATAAATTAAGTAACTTGCCTAATTTACTAAACTAGTCAATTGTGAAGCAAGGATTTGAGCCTGGTTAAAATTCTACATTCTAAATATTAAACTACTTGATGAATTCTCATAGTAAGTAAAATGTTGCCATTTTTATTGTGCTAAAACATCCTTAACAAAATTTACTATTTTAACTATTTTCAAGTGTGCTATTCAGTGTCATTCAGTATTCACACTGTTGTGCAATTATCAATACTATCCATCTCCAGAATCTATTCATCAGAAAATAAAACTATTTTGCTAGTATTCAAAATCCTTTGAATTTTCAACACTCTAGCATGTCTTTAAAAGAACATCAAGACAAATGAGAATGATAAAAAAAATGGGAAATTTGAAGTCACACATAATGAATACTGCCAAATGAATACAGCATTTGATAATATAAAATGGTACCATGTCTATTTCTTTCTACTGTTTTAATTGTATAATTATAGTTCAGTCACAATTCCTAAATGATGAAGTTTTCAATTACAGTAGTGCTAAACTCTATTCTTTAGCTCTTTCAAGAACTTGTCATTTATGTTTCCATGCAAATTGAGTTTATATATTGAAATTGAGTAGAATTAGACTATGAAATAGGTAGCCATAGTATATGTTGAGAAAAGAAACACCTACTTTGTTATAGAAAAAAAATAACAAACCTTAAGAAAAGTAATTGAAACAGATATATTTGTCAAGTAATGTGATTTAAGGCATTGGTGTTTGAAGTGTTTAGTATATTGATCAACTTCTTCCCTACAGACTATTACAAGAACAATGGATTTCTTTAGCTTATATGAAATAATAATTATTTCTGAATCAGGTTTCTTCTTCTCAAGTAATTGCCTCTGTCAAAACATTTTAACTAGGAAGGAATCACTCACATTTTGAAATATGTTTTTGAATTTTAATTGGATGGAAGTCTGCTAACTTGAAAGTATACCATCAAATATGAAACTTAAATAGGTTTCAGAAATATACATTTTAAAATAACATTTAATTCAAATAAACACATGCAAAGCTTTGATTTCCAAGAGTGATATGACAACATAAAAGTGAACTATAAACTAGAAAAATACTTTTTTTTCAGTTTACTGCTAAAATAAATGTTGAATCACCTCTTCAGAAAGGCCTTTATTGACAAATTATGTTAAACTCATCTCTCCCCCTTTCTTTTTTCAAGTACTTGGCTAATTTCTATAAAATTTATTTTCACAAATTTCACAAAAAATATAATGATAATACTGATATTTAATTATTTGCTTAATTGTGTGTTGTCTTTGGACTCTACAATATCAGTTGTCATGTCTATCACAGTTTAACTTAGCTTACATCCATAGTTAAATGTCCTCAGTTTTTAATATAATTATGTGATAGATGACAGATAGATGGTAGATAGAAAGAAAGAAAGATGAAAGGGAGAAAGAAAGAAAAGAAAGAAAGAAA
>NW_017733322.1:5040-12986 GCF_001890085.2 Hipposideros armiger | reverse complement strand
ATACACTGATTGTATTTTATTATTTTCTGAGTATTAAAATGAAGTGTGATAATTAAATTATTATCTGTCTGTAAATACTTCTTTCCCTAATCCATAATATAATGCATTCTACTTTTATCACTCTCATTACATTTCTCCTATGCTTTGAAATTCGATCATGTTTAAAATATCGCGTTGATTTTCATATGTTCCATGCAATCAGTATGTTTTGGGTGGAATTAGGGGGACTCTCATCACAGTTACTAATTTTGAGATATGCTTCCACATCAACAGAGAAGTGAAGGAAAGACCATCTCACATTGCTTGCTGGCTTCTACAGTTTTGACCAAATCGCATGTACCTTCCATTTCTATTTGAAAGGGCAAATACGTTATATAGAAGCACTTAAATTCAGAAAGGACAGGGAAGTACAACTCTACCATTTGTCCAGGAGGAAGAAAGTTGGAAACTAACATCTGGGACTCGGGGTTAAGAATTTTCACAGTTTATAGTACCTTCCTCTGTAGGGTCTCTGCTTCTTTCCATTTTAACTGTCTTTTGCCCAGTTTCGTTCTTGATATATTTTCTATTATCTAGTTGATACATTTTTATGATCTTTAATATGCTATTAACTATTCTAATATCTCCATAAGCAAAATCTCTTGCCTCACATTATAATCATTTCCTGATACAATGTAATAGAAAAGGCTGGTCCCAAAACTCCCTGATACAGGGACTGTATAATACTGTGATTAAGCACACACATATATGCAGTTCTTATTAGGATTGACTCCACGTCTCTGCCTTAATTCTAGCTGAACCAGTGACCAGTTTCATCACGCTTTGTCTAATTATTTCATCTTTCAGTCTCAATAAACGAGAACAATAATAACAACTATCTTTGTTTTGTGCTGGTTCAATAAATAGAAATGTGATCATCAGGCTTACTACACTAAAATGCCTTAAATTTAATAAAATTACACAAAAATATACTATGTTCAATAATTTTCATGTGGTTTTAAATAAATTAAGATAAAATATTAGACTATATTATTTTAAAAATTGACTTTTTTCATATCTTATTGATTCCTTATTGCTATAATGTAGAATTCTGATTCCTAAAATGTACCTCATGTGTTAATATATTGAATAATCAGATGGCAAGATTTTTTTGATAATTCAAATTCTCTAGTTCAATCTTCAGCAATTATTATTCAATAGACTGAGGAGGCTTCAGATATTTGGGTGTTTTGCAGCTTTTCTGGGGGAATCTGAATTAGCCAGGGAATATNAAGGAAAAAAAAAACTAATACTAAAAAATGTAATAGCACTTTAATTTGGGTCAATCACTTCTACTTCTTCATATTGTACAAACTTATTTTGTTTCCAAAGATTTTCTCACATTTTTAAGCATATATGACTCATAATACATGCTACAAGCCCATTTTGCTATTTATGTGGTTGAAAACCTATTAAGAAAGGCTATAGAGTACATACGTAGGATCCATAAAAGATTATGAGGATCTTTTGAGCCAGAAAATAGTCCAGAGAGCACAGAGCAGTATTAATTAACACTAAAAGGAAATAAAAGTTTAGATGAATGTTTTAATTTAGTCCAAATGTAAAAATTCCCAAATGTAGAGAAAAGATGGGCAAGAAAGTTATAACATGATTTAAACTATTGGAAACTACTTAATTTGAACTGGGTTTATTACATGAAAGGACCTGAATGATTGTTTAATTTACTTTTGTTAAAGATGCTTTCAATCATTTCATTCTTATTAATTATAAGTTACAGTACAATTTTCTATAACATGAAATTTTATCTCATATCAAAGTCATGTTAAAAATCTTATTGACTCATCTAACAAAACATCACCTCTACAGTGACCAGTGATCCAGAAGTTACTCTTGCTTTTCAGGAAACTTTTTTTTTTTAGTGTATAAAACCACTGCTTACAGAAGTAATTTAAGTATCAATTACATTTCTACACATGTATCTTTATTACTCCTTATCACCCAATACTTACTCCTAATTGGATACAAAATCAAGTTCAAATGTTCAGATGAGAAATCAAGTAACAACGCAAAAAAATCACATAAGGGGTAAGTTTTAGCACAAAGTTTTTTTTTAAATATTTTATTGGAGAATTGGGGAAAGAAAACAGCATTGGGGAATCGGGGAAGGGGAACAGACAAGTTGCTGTCCTGTTGTTCTTCAGTCTAGTTGTGGAGGACGAGCTTCACTGGCCCATGTTGGTATTATCATTGCCATTGGACAGCTGCTCATCTTGGCTGCTGGCCACTCATGGTAGCTTATGGCAGCCCACTGCAGCCCCACTGCAGCCTACACCATCACTGGTGACTCACGGCAGCCCAGCTCCAGGTCGAACTGTTGTTCACCATCTAAGCTGTAGAGGGCACAGCGTCATTTGCCCTCATGTGGGATCTCTACCAAGGCCCTGCTGCTCAGAGCTGGCGTTCCAAGCCAACTCTTAACCATCACGCCACTCAACCGGCCCTTAGCACGAAGTTTTAACATAGGTATATTTTGACTCTAAAGTCTATTGTCTAATCTATAATTTTATATCTAAAGTGATGGCTATTATGTTTTGAGAACTTGTGTGCATTATTTCAACAGAATTGTGAAAGGGGGCTAAAGAGGCANTACACTTCTTTATTTTATATTACATTCTTTTTAAAAATGGGAGTGGGATCAAACTTATCAACTATGTATTTAATCAACATAATAGGCCTCCAAATAAAAGAGGAAACTTAAAATTGCTCTTATATGAAACATTTTTTTTCACATTTGATGAATTAAAATAACAAACCATAGGGTTTTTAATTTAATAAAGAAAATGATATAGAAGGAAATTTCTATAATTGTTTCAACTTATTCAGCAATGTGAGAAAAGTTAATGGTAACTTAAGTTTTTACTAACTGAATTGAATTGTAAAAATCTGTGAGAATATATATTATTCCATTCATGTAAAGAAATACTATAAATATAAAAAACAAGAAATAGTCACTATCCTCAGGAAAAACAATACTGTGTAATGAAAGTCTTAGAATGGCGGTACTAAGGAATTTACAATCTATTGCATAAATCATCAAAGGTCGTGGGAAATTTTAAATGGAAGCAGAATTTTAGAAGGCATATCTATATTTAAGATAGATGAATGATTATAGAACATACAGAGTTTTCTTTAGAAATAACGTAGAAATATAAAGAACAAGCTAAACATGTTGTTTGGTGATGCCTCCTTTTCCAAGAAGTTACAGTGGGGTTGATATTCACAGGCATTGGTGACTAACCACATGTGGCAAACTGAGAAGAAACTTGAAACAAAAATGTATAGACCCACCCTGACTCAAACCTTAATCTTTGAATGTAGCTATCCATGTGACTAAGTTTTGTTCCACTGTGAAAAAATACTAAAATTAAACACTAGTATTCTAGAAGTCAAATTATTTAGTTTCTAAGCTTCTGCTGAGAGTTTTTTTCCTTCCTTCCTTCTTTCCTTCCTTCCTTCCTTCCTTCCTTCCTTCCTTCCTTCCTTCCTTCCTTCCTTCCTTCCTTCTTTCCTTTCCCCCCCCCCTTCTTTTTTAACTCTGAAGGAAAGAAGAAAAACTTTTAAACAGAAAATTTTTAAAAGAAGAAAACTGGAAGCTAGGGTAAAATGAAAAGATAGGTAGCCTTAACCTATCTCAAAAGAAGTAAGAAACACCCTAAGAGCCAGCATAACAAATTCTAAAGAAGGAAAAAGAAATCTACCTATACATGAATTGCTTTTTATGAAACACCCAAGTAGAAAGGTAAGAAGAGGACAAAGAAAAAGGTTTTTTGTCCAGCTGCTCAATAGATATGATTTTAAAAGTCTACTAGAATAGAGAAGCACGGGGACTTCGTTTAGTTATGGAGGGTAGTTTTGACTTTTACTTATAGTACTGTATTTTTTTTTCTGGAAGTTTTCTTTTACTGAAAAATCTATCTTAAAAACAGAATTCCTTTTCCAAAAATTACACATTTAGAAACCTCTCCAGGATGACTAGTTTGCTATTCATTTCTCAGATTAGCATATCCTCATTCAGTACCTAATCTCCATGACCAAAAAAAATAAAAATTAAATTCAAATTCATGGCATAGATTTGAAACCTTAATCAAAGTCATATAAAGAATTCTGACACATAGATGCCTTGGTTTGTGAAGGAACACTTTCTACATTTTTCCTAAGCAGTGGTTTCACATATTAAATATTGTTACAAACATTAAAACAATATAGTATTTCTAAGCCTCAGCCAGTGTTTAATTTTTGATTTTGTAATTTACAATACTAATATAAAACCTTTAAACCATTGTTATTAGATCACTGTTCTTGACCAGCCTTTCATAGTCTTTTATATTTGTTGGGAGCCGTGAAGGTTGGCTTTAGTGATGCATTCATTGTTTTGCATCTTGTTTTGCTCCTTTTGGCACCTGTAGGATGTTTTACTTAACACTAAGCTACCAGGTGAGTATGGCCAGTTCCTAAAGAGACACAGATTTGTAGCTATTTGGGTTAATGGAAGGAAGTGTTCTGGGAGGCTTACCCCTAAGGTCTCCCTGATCTTTAAAGTATNACAAAGAGAGGATATACAAACCACAAGGTCATGTCAGGGAACCAGCTTCAGAGTGAGTTTTTACTAGGTTTTGGTCCCATAGAAGCTGACCTAATATTACCACAGAGGAGCATAAACAACTCAAATACCAGCTGACCAAGGGAAGCATTAGTAATAGCAGGAAGTACAGAAAATCAAAATCAGATTTTAGTTGTGGAAATAGGATGATAATCATGGGGTAGCTCTATGAGTTTTCTCAATGCAACCTCTGAGGTAGAGATGATGTGATATAAGCATACCATCAGTACAGTTCATTTTTCCATTGCTCTGAAAATGGTGATTTTTTAGGTCAATAAAGAGGACTTGGAGGGCTTTTATCAATATACTTTTGCTGTGTGTTTTTTTTCTTTTTTAAATATGAAAGACCAGAAAAAGTATTTAGGTTTTTAATTGTATAGTTTGGTAATAGTTTAAGACATATGAAGGACAAATATGGGGTAGAGAATGTAGCAGCATTAATGGCTATGATAAAGTTAGTTGTGTTGATTTCTTATATCCATCACTACCAGAGAAACATCCTATGACTATGAAATGTAGTTCCTTCATTTTGGCTTAAGCTAGCCAGCTAAAAAAACAAAACAAAACATTTTTTTGTAATGGCTTAAGTGAAGTCCTATAGAATTTCTTCAATGATTTAAGTGGGACAATGTGCAGACCACACAGTAAAGACTCACCTGTCCAGTGCATTTTTTTTTGGCATTGGAAACATCGTTGTGCTTAAATTTCCTTGTCATACTACTGCAAGATTTTATTGACCAGCAGATTGGGATGAAGTTACTTGAAGTATGCAACCATGTGTGAATCAGGATTTAAGAATCAAGTTTTCACACAGCATTTTTGTGTAGATGGTGAAAAATAAAATTATAAATATGGAACTCTTACACTGGTGGCAGTCCCCACTGTTTCAAGTTGGGTGTGTGGCACAAGTTTCATGTTAGGATACTTGAGATGGTGGCTCCAAACTTTAAAATATAGACTCGAGGACAGCAGGTTCCTGCTTCCATGGAAGTTTTTAACCTAAGTTGTAGACTACTTTAAGTCAGGAAGTTGTCGCAGTAAAAAACCTTTTCAAAACTTGAGTGAGTCTGCAAGAGACCACCATTTCCCAGCTAAGGGTGTGCATGGCTTTATTCAGGGTTGCATTTATGTCATTGACTTGAGTTGTTAGCATTTTGAATGGATTTATACCTTGTTGATATAATTTAACTCTTTTCTTTGAAGGAAAATAGCACAATAACTTCGTAGTCAAATAGACATTTATGATAGTTGCTATAGAGTGATCAAAAACTACTAACACCAAGGACTTATGTGATGTCAAATAATGGCATTACATCAGTATACCAGTTAAGCAAACCAGAAAACAATAGTCCAAAACTTCACAAAAGCTGTTTCCATAGGGAAAATTGCAAAACAATATATTCAAAGCCATAGAATACCATCTTCATTAAATATCTTCTCAGAGAAATAGAAAATCACACTTAATGATGACTTTGTTCAAAATTCCTTAACCACAGAATTATTATGAAGGTTTGAAAGGAAGGAATAGAAAGAAATTGTAATTATTTAACACAAGAAGATGGTATTCCCTGGCACTATGTATTCATAAATAATATGTTAACCCTCTTGACAGGATGTGAAGGAATTTGTATAGCCCTGCAGTAATGCTTTCTGATATATTTATAAATTGATGTAGAACAAACTATTTGCCACAAGCACAGATTTTGAACATAGATCAGAAACTCAGTCATATGTATTGATGCCTTAGCATCCTCACCTGAGAAAACTTCCCCACAGCAAGAATAATTGTAAAGAACTGATGAAGAAATAGTGGGCAGAAGGGATGTAGGCAAAATTAGAGACAGAAGTTGAAGTGAAAGGCAGTGGATTAGGTAATAAGCCATACTCTTATACTATGAGAATTTTAATTACAGGATTTCTAAAGTTGAAAAACAACATAAACAAAAATTCGGAAGAATCGTACATTTAAAACTATTATTTAACTCTCTGACAAACCTCTATAATCCTTCCACCCCTATATTTTTGGTTGCATATTCTTTCAGCATCTGTCCAAATGGACAAAAATAAAAACATAAAAGACAGGTAACAATTAGCAAAATGTTGCATTGACTTTCCTGGAACAGTTGTCCTTCTTTATTGTTTTATTCTTTGCTCAGTAAACCACATGCTTATAGAAAGGAATTTGAGGTATCCTAGTGGAATATATATGGAAAATCAAGTACACAGAAATTGCCAGACAATTACACAACCAAAGACAGATGAACCAATCTTGGCAAGCAATCACAAATTTATTCGTCAAGGTAGGTTCATGTTACCTATTTTTATATTTCAACAGCAACATTGCTCTGTTCAGTTGATACTTTCAATATTAACTTATAATAATTTTCCAGAGTTGTCAAACTGAACAAAATGAATGTTGCCCACAAGTTCATTGGAGAGAGAATGACTTGACTTGAGAAAAGTTAATATTTGACTTCATAATTATCTCCACAAATATCAACAAATTAGATCATATTATTTCAATAATTGCCATGTTATCCTTTTTTCAAAACCCAGTATATTTTGTCTCAAGCATGTGCCCTTGTGCATGTGTATGCATCATATAGATAATTTAGTTATATAAGTGGCTTATGAATAGACACTCACCCTGGCATGTGAGTGTAACAAGATTAATGTGTGTGTGTGTGTGTGTGTGTGTGTGTGTGTGTGTGTGAGAACTACCAAATGATAATAGGCACTGTACTACATAGAGGAAATCACTAGGGCATAGGTAAATAAGTTGTATATTAGATTCATGAGAAAAGAAACTGAGATCTCTATCTTTAAGCCTCAGAATCTTGATTAAGAAGCATTATTATAGAGAAAGATTGCTCTGATTAAGGTTCAGGGAAAGAAACGACATGTAAGTCCCTTAAATAAAGTCAATTTGTGGTAAGAAAAAGTATTCTGGCATCTCAGGCCTCAAACACAGACTACACCATGAAGTCTAGATCTGAAACAGCTGGATTGAGGTTGAAACCCATATACACCTGCACAACCCAATAGGATACCATTTTAGATAACAAACAGGTTAAAAAAGAGCTATAGAACTAGAGACTCAAATATCTAGCCAGCTGTGGACTGTTTAACACCCTGGATAGGGGAAATTTTTTCTCCAAATTTAATGTGTCCATAAAATAACTTACATGTACCAGGTGTAGCAACAAGCAGCTTTGATCTAAACAGTGCTGATATATTTGTAATAAAGGAATACAACTAAGATGATTAATAGATGATAGCTAGATAG
>NW_017733322.1:0-2370 GCF_001890085.2 Hipposideros armiger | reverse complement strand
AGTGAATTCCATTTTAGTATAGATTTTGAATTCTTGCATATCTGCAAAAATTATTTTTTTACCCTTAGAAGATGAAATACCTGTTAAAAAGTAGTGTTGTCTTAAAATATGATTCCTAGGTAGATGGATCTTTTTGTATATTCTTCTAGCTTCTGATAGTAGAGATGAGAAGTTTAATACATTTCATCATTTTACTAAGTGACTTGTCTGTCAGGAAGCTTAAAAGATTTTCTTTTCTTTGCATTTGATACTTAGAATTCAGAAATTTTACTAGGATATGCATAGGTGCATAGCTCCTCAAACTTGCCTATACCTCAGTAAATGTTTATAAGTTTTAGACTCAAATGCCCTTCTAAGGGTAGCTTTCTCTTTATTTCTTCGAATCTTGTCTCTCCTATATTTGTTTCTAATTCTCTGTTTTGAAACTACTGTTATATGAATTGCAGATCATCTAGTTTTATTTCAAAATTACTGCATAATGAAATAATTTATACAAAGAAAATATTTTATTGCATGAAACATAATTTATTAACAGTAGAATAATACACATACTGGTCTATTTGTGATTTAAAAAAAATTTATCTCCATACTTACAGAGATAAAATCTAGAAGGTAGAATAAGTTATATTTTCTTGAAAATTTGTATTGTTTATTACTTACTATAGTGGAAACATCATTCAATAAACATTACAATTGATAAATAAAATGCATTCACTATTATGATGAAATATTATATTAACATACTGCTAATTAACCCATCATTTTCTCTTCACTTGTGACTATTTACAACATAAAAAAATCACATTTTTAAGATTATCAATGTGCGAGCTAATATCTACTATGTATTAATGAACATATGCTTTTTATCATCAGGACTGGGCACTCCAATACTTTAAGTAATTCAAAAATAGTAACTATATTTAAGTTACAACTAATTCCATAGCACTGTTATGCACATGTGCTCTAATAAAAAAATATTTAAATGGAAAATTAGCATAAATTAGTAAATACAAGTATAAAATTAATGTTAATACACTGATTGTATTTTATTATTTTCTGAGTATTAAAATGAAGTGTGATAATTAAATTATTATCTGTCTGTAAATACTTCTTTCCCTAATCCATAATATAATGCATTCTACTTTTATCACTCTCATTACATTTCTCCTATGCTTTGAAATTCGATCATGTTTAAAATATCGCGTTGATTTTCATATGTTCCATGCAATCAGTATGTTTTGGGTGGAATTAGGGGGACTCTCATCACAGTTACTAATTTTGAGATATGCTTCCACATCAACAGAGAAGTGAAGGAAAGACCATCTCACATTGCTTGCTGGCTTCTACAGTTTTGACCAAATCGCATGTACCTTCCATTTCTATTTGAAAGGGCAAATACGTTATATAGAAGCACTTAAATTCAGAANTTTTTTATTTTTTATTTTTTGTAATTAAGCAATCATGTTATTTGCAAACAAAAACCAAAAACCAAAAACCTGTAAAGACATTTTATCAAAGACAGGCTTCACTAAGGATATTCTCAAGGCAATATTTATTTATTTATTTATTTGTTTGTTTGTTTGTTTGTTTTATTGAAGTGACATTGGTTAGTAAAATTACATAGGTTTCAAGTGTACAATTCTGTTATATATCATCTATGTATCACATTGTGTGTTCACCACCCTGAATCATTTATCCTTCCATCACCATACATTTAATCCCCTTGTATCACTCCTACCACCTTTTCTCCTTCCTTACCCTCTGGTAACCACTAAACTGTTGTCTGTGTCTATGATTTTGTGTTTCTTTGTCTTGTTCTTTTGTTGCTTTCAGTTTTATATCCCACATATCAGTGAAGCCATATGGTTCTTGACATTTTCTGTTTGATGTATTTCGCTTAACATAGTAATCTCAAGATCCATCCATGTTGTTACAAATGATAGTATTTCATCTTTTCTTATGGCCAAGTAGTATTCCATTGTATATATGTACCACATCTTCTTTATCCCATCATCTATTGAAGGATGCTTTGGTTGTTTCCATGTTTTGGCCACCGTGAATAATCCTGCAATGGACATTGGGGTCCATACATCTTTATGGAGATTTTCAGATTTTGGGAATAGATACCCAGAAGAGGAATTGCTGGGTCATATAAATTCTATTTGTAAATTTTTGAGAAGCCTCCATACTCTTTTCCATAGTGGCTGCACCAATTTATATTTCTACAGTGTATGAGGGTTTCTTTTTCTCCAGAGCCTCTCCAACACTTACTATTTGTCTTGTTGATGATAGCTATTCTAACAGGTGTGAGGTGATATCTCATTGTGATTTTGATTTGCATTTACCTAATAGCTAATGAAGTTGAGCATT
>NW_017733321.1:85856-88680 GCF_001890085.2 Hipposideros armiger | reverse complement strand
TTTTTTTTTAGAATGAAGCTAGAACTGTCAGCTGTCAAATAACATAGAGATAACATAGATACGAGTGACTCTAGTACTTTAAAAAATGAACTAGTGCCATCTGTTGCAAACATGCGTCATGACTTTTCCGAAGACCCAATAGAAACCATGGAAAAATAAAATGAAGTGCTGCTTTATTTAGTATATAGTACCTTAGAATTATACCCCTAATGAGAGCTACAAGGAAATGGTGAGGGATGTTTGCACATTTACGACAACAGCAATAAAAGATGGCATGTTAAAAGGAACACGGAAAAGATTAAACGAAAGTTTCATAAAAGCTTTAGGCAAGAAAATGTTATTCTCTCATGATGGAATCAGAGACGACTTCAAGAAAAAGGTAGGATGTGATTTGAGCACTGATGGGCCGATTTTTGCCATTCTTCCACCTTATCATTAAATCCAGTTGATAGTAGTCATTCTTTGTAACTATGCAGTGGTAGCCTCTTGTCACATTTAGCTACTGAGGACTTCGAATTTGTCTGAATTGAGATTTTTTTTTAAAGTGTAAAACACACACCAGATTTTGAAGAGTTAGTATGAAAAAATAATGTAAAATATCTCATTCATAATTTTATATTATTGATATGTTAATATTTTGATTATATTGAGGGAAATAAACTATATTACTAAAATTAATTTCTGTGTTTCTTTTTATTTTTTTACTGTTTCTATTAGAAAGTTTGAAGTTACACATATGACCTCACTGTGGTTTGCATTACATTTCTATTGGACAGTGCTAGTCTATAAATAACATCACTCTAAGTTCATAAAAAAATAGTTGAAAGGTTTAAGAAAGGAAATTGCACATTTCCATAAATGTTCTATGTCAACTATTTGATTTTTTTCTAAGTTCACATTGAATTCTCTTAGGTCTTAAATATGCAAGCTAATATTTATTTTTATGCTTGGAATAGATTATACCTTTCAGTTCCATTACAGTTCTGGGATTCTTTTAGAGGATATAAACCTTTTGTACTCCCAGTGCTCATTAAAAAAAAAAAAGTCAGCAATTTAAAAGGTTCAGAGGATTACTAACTAAAACAAATATTTGATGTTTAAATGAATTTCACAGTTTGTCCATATTAATAAATGTTTCTTATCTTTTGAACTCTCAGTATGCTGGGAAAAACAAAATAAGGATTTTTTTTTTAAAGAAAACCCTATTATAAAATTTATTACCAGGATATTTTGCATAAGGATATCACTAAGAGCTTAATTCTTCTGAAAAAAAGATAATAAAATCGATTGGAGTTGATGTCCTAATATCATGAGGAATACACTTGTGTTCTTATGTTCTCTAAGACATAGACTTTAATGACCTTGCATGCCACACAGACTCCATCATTTCACATTGGTAGAAAACTTTTAGATACTTTGATTTTCTGAGGGCCCCTTAAGAGTCAAGTGAAGTTTATGTTGCAATAGTGGAATTGACAATACTTGGTGACTTAAGATTTCATTTAAGACAGTTCCTTTTGAAATTTTCCTTGGTTGATCCACCAGACCTTAACCCACAGCGTGTTCCTCCTGTCTGTTTTAGAGGATGTGGGAGACTTAATCTTACCTCCTCCAGTCTTATTAGAGCTCTTGCTCTAGTAACTATCATTCTCATATCTGCAGTTCTTCTAGAATGTAAGCACCACAAAGACAAGAATTTGTTGTTGAAGGAATGACATTTTTGAATATTGAATGTTGAATTTGTTGAAAATGAAGTTGTTTCTGTTCTAGGAATCTTTTATATCAACCTAAAGGCTCACATAATATTTTCATCCTCTAAAAACAAAACAAACAAACAAACAAACAAAAAACAACCTCCCTTTCATCTCATTTTTTGTCTTTTGAACTATTGATAATTAAAGCATTATAATAGGTTAATTCCATTTTTTTTTTAATGTTTGTTGACAACTTTTAGATTCCACCCCTCTTCCCCATCTACCCCACATCTGGGCAAGCAAGATAAGAAGGCCCTAGTTCCCTTTGCGTCTGAGCTCAGGAAAAAATTCAAACAGCACAGCCTCTAGTTCCCCAGGAAGCCCCTATACCAGCTCCACCCTATAACCACAAATAAAAGTCCCAAACAAGCAGCATCTGGCCTCAGTATGCCGCATACTTCTTGCAGAGCAGGCCCAAGCCTGGCACTAATGGCAGCTGGCCTCTGTACGTGGCTTGGCCTCTCCCAGGCACCTCCAAGCCCAGCACAGATTGCGGCCATCTGTGAATTGCTTTGTGGCTCATTCCAGGTGGCCCAGGGCAGAGAAAAGGCTGCACCTGAACATAATCTGCAGTGTGGCCCTTTCCAGCAGGCCCTGAGGCCAGATTGCCTGGTGGCCAACTTCAGACCTAGCCAGAGCAACACCCAGCTGCCTCTGCAGGCAACACTCCTAAAGGGTAGACTGGGCAGGCACCAGAGCTCTGCTAAAGTGAGTCCTGCTCCACAGGGTCAGCCCCTGCACCACAGCTCCTCCACTGTAGTCACAGCCAGTCCTCACAATCAGTCAGCCTTCGGGTCAATCCCTCCCATTGATGTGCAAACAGTAATCAAAGCTCAACTACAATAAGAGAGCACACACAACCCACACAAAGAACATACCTGGAGCACCTGGCTCAGATGACCAGGGAGATTATGCCACTGGGACCTACAGAATATCTTCCATATGAGGCCACATTACTAAAACCATGAGACATAGTAGCTCTACCTAATATATAAAAACAAACACAGAAAGGCAGACAAAATCGAGAGACAAAGAAACATGTCCCAAATGAAAGAACAGAAAAAAGTGCC
>NW_017733321.1:76889-85067 GCF_001890085.2 Hipposideros armiger | reverse complement strand
AAACACACACTTAGATTATACACTTTGAAAGACACTTTCAAAATATATAATACACTATATATTCATATAATATACATAATATATAACACATTATAATATAATATAATATAATATAATATAATATATATTAAAAATATAATAGTTCCCATAATCTGCCTAAAATTACTCACATTCCTCGCTCTTCGATTAAGTCATTGAAAATCCTGATTAATAGGCAAGCATATTTTTTGTTAATGAATAGATTAAAAAACTTCATGACTTCTCAATTTTACACAGGGTTAGCTCTATCTACGTATTTGGGCAATAAAGATCAGGCTCAGTAGGGAGGTATTTGCAGTTATTTTCAAAGATCTTTGAAAACGACTGCATTAAAATGAATGTAGCCTACCAATTTGAAATGTATACACAATTAAAATCAAGAAAAAGCTTATGCAAGTCCTAAAATACTTACATGTTTTTATTGCCGGTACATAATACATATTACTTAATTTAGTCCCACTGATGATGGAAACAAAGAAATTATATTCTGTGCCTGGGGTTAAATTGTCAACAGTTATCTTACTGTCATGTTTTAAAGGCATGGTTACATTTAGCTCTCCTTCAATTACAATATGTATGCCATCAAACACTCCAATATCAGGGGTTTGAACAAATAAGATCACAGAGGTACTGTGACTTTCATAAGGCATAACAATCTGGACTGGTTTGGGCTCTGAAAGATAAAAAGAGAGATTTACAATTAGCGCTTTTTTTTTTAATTTCAAGCATATTTCTCTGTATCTTGTCTAGCATGTTCTAGAATTTGTGAAAATATTAAATATCTTATGTTTTAAACTTATACATTAAACTTATGTTTACTATGTTAACATTAGAGAAGTAAGGTGGATATTTTGACAGACCTATGTACATACATATTGGAAGCACATAATTAACTTCCACTTTTTGATTCTCAGTAATAGTCTTAAAAAACCTAATTTGAGATTTTCCAATTTTTTAANGATGGGATGTCTTGCCATACCCACCATACTCGCCTGACCTTGCACCGTCAGACTTCCACTTGTTTCACTCTCTTCAAAACTCCTTGCATGGTATAACGTTCAATTCAGATGAGGCTGTAAATCAGCACCTTGTTTAGTTTTTCACTGATAAAGACAGGACTTCTATGAATGAGGAATTATGAAGCTCACTGAAAGATGGCAAAAGGTTATTGAACAAAATGGGCAACATATCATTGATTTTTGTTCTTTATATAAATAAATGACCTTTGAAAAACATAGATGAAATACATCATGACTTTTCTGATGACCCAATATAAGCCTAGGAAATGCAGAGAATCCTAAACAAGATGAACGCGAATAGGCCCACACCAAGACACATCATAATTAAAATGCTAAAGGTTAAAGACAAAGAGAGAATCTTAAAAGTAGCCCAAGAGAAAAGCAGTTACCTACAAAGGAGCTCCCATAAGACTGTCAGCTGATTCCTCAACAGAAACTTTGCAGGCCAGAAGTGATTGGCACAAAGTGATGAAAAGCAAGGATCTACAAACAAGATTACTCTACCCAGCAAAGCTATTGTTTAAAACCAAACAACAGTTAAAGAGCTTCTCAAACATGAAAAAGCTAAAGGAGTTCATCATCACCAAAACAGTTCTACAAGGAATCTTGAGGAGCTTCCTTAAGAAAAATAAAAAATAAATAAAAAATATGAATAATAAAATGACAATCACTACATATCTATCAATAATTACTTTAAATGTAAATAGATTAAATGCTCTAACCAAAAACATAGGGTGGCTGACTGGATAAGAAAACAAGACTCTTACATATGCTGCCCAAAAGAGACACATGTCAGATTGAAAGACACACACAGACTGAAAGTAAAAGGATGGAAAAAGATATTTCACAAGAATGGAAACAAACAAACAAAAAGCTGAAGTAGCATACTTATACCTGGCATAAAAGAAAGGCTATAACAAGAGACAAAAAAGGGCCCGGTAATTCCACTTGTGAACATTATCTAAAGAAACCCAAAACACTACTTCAAATGGATATGTGCATCCATATGTTCCCTGCAGCATTACTTACAACAGTCAAGGTATGGAAGCAACCTGGGTATCCATCAATGGATGAATGAATAAAGAGGTGGTACATATATAAAATGGAATATTACTCAGCCATTAAAAAGAATGAAATCTTCTGCAACAACATGGATGGACCTAGAGAGTAGAATAAGTCAGACAGAGAAAGACAAATGCCATATCATTTCACTTCTATGTAGAACCTAAAAAACAAAATAAACAAATAAACAAAAACAGAAACAAACTCATAGAAACATAGAACCTTTTAATGGTTACCAGTTGGGAGAAGGACTTAGGGGGTGGGTGAAAGGGGAAAGTGATTAAGAATTACACATTAGTAGTTACAAAATAGTCATGGGGATGTAAAGTATAGCTTAAGGAATATAGTCAGTGATATTGTAATAACTTATCCATGGTGTCAGATGGATACTAGATTTATCAGGGTGATCACTCTGTAAGTTATATAAATGTCTAATCACTATGTTGTACATCTAAGACTAAAATAATGGTGTATGTCAACTGTTATTGAAAAACTAAAGTATTTTAAAAAGCCCCTGCTAATTAGCAAACTTAAATCTATTTTATGCCTTAATTCCCATTTGCCATACAATATAATATGTTCCAGGTCCTGGGAATGAGGCTGTGGATGTCTGCAAGGTCGTTATACTACCTACTACATCCCTCTTTGTCTTTAGTAGCAGGTACTATAAATAAATGTGGATTCTTTTTATGTCTGTCATATAATGACTATTACCTTGATTCTTATTTACTTAATTATTAACAAGTTCATACTCAATATAAAACCCAGATGTACTAATTAGTTCAAGTATAGTAATTTTTCTGCTCTGCTTCCTTTTAGACTGTATTGATTCTCTAAATTATTGAATTTTATGTTACTTTTTATTTACAGGAAACACCTTTTGTTTTTTGTTAGAATTCTGCCCAAATTCTAATAACTCTCTTTACAACCCCGTCACCCACAGACCTGTGGCTACCATTTTTCAATGATGTGAGACCTACAACCACTGTTGACCAGAACTGAACTGGTATCTAATCCAATTTGGAATAATCACAGTCCCTTCCTTGGGCATTTAAGGAGAATCTATCTTGCTCTGTGGCTGATAATGTACCATTTATACTTGAAAGTTGCGTATGGCATTCATCCACTGACCACGTGGATTGCTTAACAGACAAAGTCGGTCATCAGAAAAAAAAAGAAAAAGAAAAAAAAAAAAGCTAAGGCAGATAAGCAGAAAGAGGTAGAGAGACAGAAAGAAAGTAATTGTTGGATTCTCAACAGGCTTAAAATATCTGATGCCAGGTCTTCAAAACACCCAGCTATATTCTTTTCCTTGGTCTCCATGAGGCACACTTGTATTAAATACAACAAATGTTTCTTCATTTCTTAAACTATTTCAGGTTGTTTTCAACTCAAATTACCACCTTCTACCACAGTGAAAATATGGAAAGGTCATTTGCCCCCCGTAGAATACAAAGCAACAGTGCTGTCCCAGGAAGCTTACTGTCTCTGCAAACCACAGAATGTGGGATGTATGTAGGGTGTGTTCCCTATGTCCTCACCTGATGCCAGGGCACATTATTAACAACAAAAAGCCATAGAATGTACACATTTTCCTTGCAGACACAGTTAAAAAGTGGCTCCTCTGTACACATTACTCTCCTACCCTCTGGGCTGGAAGTCTCCACTCTTAATTAAATCTCAAGGATGGAGCTGAGAGAGAGACTGGGGCACATCACCCAGCTTTAACTTCTGGAATTATTATTTCGGCCAGTGCTGTCACAGAAGCATTACCCTCCAGCACTGTCATTCTTTTATTCACTTTTTCAGTACTACGTATGCACACGTCTATCTCCATTGAAAATCCAAACTCATTTAAAGTCAAGTATCAGCTATTATTAAATTTTGAACACCTTCCATGACAACTTTGTACTTTTAAAGTAGTAAATAAAAAAGTTACATTGGAGAAAAATTTTACATTAAAGGAGTGGTACCATAATCTCTAAAACCACTAATGTAAAATGAAGGACAAAAAGAAGGTGAAATAAAGACCTCAATAAACATAAACATTGTATGATAGTGGCACTGTTTTTTACCTGAAACTTTTCAAAGCCTCCTTGTGGGAATTTCCAAGACAAATATATTGTATTTTCTTCCTGCCCCAAAATTAACAAATCTGATGGTGGGTCTGGATCTAGGGCAATGAAATAAGACACAGAAATGATATCTTTAAAAAAATGTCTGCCATTATATATCTTGGCTGGACTGATAACCTTGGACTGTCACACTGTGAAAGACAGGAGAGGATTCCTAGGTTTCCAAGTCAGTTTTAGCACCATGTGATCTTACCTCAGCTATTTACCCTGAGCCTCTGTCTCATCTCTACAATGGAAGGTAAAAAAGAATTTTCTAGAAATTCGATTCCATATTAAAATTATATGAACTTTCTTACAGCAGAATTCAGTATGAAGTTATAACAATTGGGATTTTTAACTTACAGTTTTATGCATTGTATAAAGTAAGAGATATATCTAGTCCCCTTCCTTAAGTTCACAAATCCTTTTCCCTTTTTAAGGTTCTAGAAACTTATTTTTAAATAAGTAACATGTCTGTATTTTTAATTCATGTTTCAAATTGAAATCTTGTATTGCTTTCTTTAACTGGAAGAAATGTAATATTAACACTGTATTGGAATAATTTAATCTCTAAAATTCAAATTTTTCATGAGATTTTTTTTGTCTCTAACTACATATTGATTTAAGTTTATTAGAATTCAGCTCAGTTGTTGATTTAAACCTGTATCACTGATTCACAATCCTTTTTATTCTATCTTTCTGTGACACATATTCCCTTCCAAATACAATTAATTTATTATTTCCCCCCATATTCCCATAATATATTTTAACTCTATTTAGTATTTATTACTATTCCATCAACTTCCAAATAGATTTGAGGTGACTTGCAAAGAAAGGGAGGTACAAAAAGACCAAAAATTATTAATATACAGGAGAAGATAAAAGTCAAATTGTAGAGTGGGAAAGGTGAAAAAAAAGTTACCAGCCTTGTGTGGGAAACCACAGTTAAGCCACAACCTCTTCAAATATAAAAAGTATTATTAAACCCAGAGTACAACTGAGGAACTTGATGTCCAAATAGAATCATTATTCGCACAAAGTCACAAAGCCAGGAATGGGTAGAGTGAGCCCTTCCTATACCATAGTGGCTCTTCCATTGAAGCATAGTGGTTATGAGGACAGATGACAATGGCAGGGAAATGTGGCCTGAAATCTGTCTCTTGTATATGCTACTGAAATTCTCTAAGCCTCAGTTTCCTCATTTATAAAACAGATGCATCTCATTATGATTGATAGAATAAAGGTTGCCATTGAAAATTAAGTGATATAAAGCATAGAAAAGGCTTAGCAAAGTGCCTGACAAAGAACAAGCACTCAATGTGATGATGATAACAACAACGACGACAACTTTGGAGATGGTGTTGGTGGCAACGATAATGACACAACCCAAGTAGCAATCTAAGTGGCAATCTAAGAAGCTTCCATTGATATAAAATAACATGTTATCATTTTAAAAAATGAAGCCATTTCTCATCTAGTTCTGATATTTCTTAGGATTGTCTTTATGAGAGGCAGCAGTGTCATATCAGTTGTACAGTTAGATACCTGGGTTAAGTCTCACCTTCACTAACAAGTTATGAACACCTCTGAGCCTCAATCTACATTTTAGGTAACCTGGGGAGATTTAATGTGGTAACTTAAACACATAGTATCATACTGGCATATAATAATGCTCAGTTTTTAAAGTTTATTTTCCAGGAATTGATTTGACTGTTGCTGCATTTCCCAGGGCTTTCCCTTCCTCTACATTGCAAATTCTGAGATGAATCCTCCTCCCATATTGCTAGGGCATTAGTACATGAGCACACATTTATGAAACTATGGCCCACAAGTGACAGGGCTCTTTGGAGTACCTGCATTATGTTCAGGGCGGCATACGTGTAAATGCTGCCGTGAAGGTCAGAAGAGACAAACCGATCCCAAACAATGCAATTGAAACCACAGTGCCATCTATTTTTGTCACATTTCAAGGTTTTGTTCTTTCATAAAATGTTATAGACATAGACAAAATATTAGAAAAATATTGACTTTTGCATGATGACAGTCCCTTAGGGTTTTAGAGTACTTTGAACTTTCACAAAGAGCTTTGCATTTGATTTTAATAACAAGGTTTTACACCTAGGCAGGAATAATATTCTCATTTTCTAAGTGAGAATGTTACAGTTGTGTCCAAGGTCATATAACTAATAAGTGATAGAGGCAGGAATATAACTCAGACATTCCGCATGTAAATACAATTCTGCTTCTCTTTAAGCATGTCATAAACTGCTTCCATATTCATTCATTTTTAATTAGATAGGCTTTAAACACAACTATTTCCCTGATTTTTACCCATGAAAAGTTAATTAAATATAAAATGAACTTACAAGTGCTAACCAGGAGGACAGTAGGATGGCTTCTCTTTTGTCCCTTGGTAGTTATGACACTAATTAAAAAGTCAGTCCCCGGAGAAAGGCTATCAAATGTGAATGTCCTACACAGTAAAGAAAAGTCACATATTAAGATATTTAGCTTAGAAACATTTGGAAAACTCCATTTTCTCACACTACGGGCAGAAAGAATTTTATATATGCTTTGTTTTTATTGTCTATTATGGAAATAATTTTTATGCTTAAACACAAATTAGAAATCATAGCTTCTCACATGGAGAAACTTCATTTAAGTAAAAAAGTATATGTTATACATAAAGCATGATGACATGCTGAAATAATTCATTATTACCTATTTGCAGAAATAAATTTCATACTGTACACCAGTTATTCTAATCACATTATGGTCCAAAAAGTTGTCTTGCAAAGTTTTCCAATTTCTATTTATATTAAACTACTATCATAGCTTTCTAAAATATATAAAATAAATTATATATGTAATATAATATACATAAGTAATGTTAATCTTGTGTTCCATGTAACTTATCATAATTTCTTTTCAATATTTCTGTACCTTTTTGTCGAGGGCAGGATTTCTTCTTTCATTAAGCTTTCACTAGATATTGAAATAATGAATCCATCTAGGAGACTTCTAGGTGACGGCCAGCTAACAGTGACTTCATTTGAGTTTCTACTATGGTTCATAAATTCAACTGCACTTGGGGCTGTATCATGTAAAACATACACATAAAATAACATTGTCTACCACACTAAACACCTTTAACATAACCCTGAAACACTCTCAAGATGTCTTTGACTTTCTTCAAACTGAGGGTAACCAACACATTCCTTTTATTCTTCTTTGTAGACGAGAAGTTAAAAGTCAAAAGAGAGAGAAGAAAAAAAAAACAGCAAGAATCATTTTAAACTTTGAAATAAAGCCAATATGATCCCAGTAGCCTTGTACTCAATATCACCCTTGTCTCCAAAATGTAGGAAGAGATTATATCTTGGTCTTGTACAACCACCACCCTCAGAAATATTTAACGATTTTTAGGACTTATTCTAATTAAATATCAAATAGTGACAAGGATAATCAGCAGGAAAGTAGTTGCAATCTAAATAAGAAATGATTCCCGTCTTTCCTGAGGAAAAAACAACTAAATTAAATAATGTATAATATATATCTTGTTTCCTCTCTAAAATTTTTCCATGTATAAGAAAGGAACAAAATTGCCTAGATATTTCTCTTAATTCCATTCTTTGCTATTACAGAAAAAGAATACCAGACATGACCAGTTTCTAAATATATAAAACAATGTTCCTGTAGCATTAGTGTCAAGAATAACTAAAATAGTAGAATAGATGACAATTTCACTTCAGCTAGATGTGAAAACGAGCATTTTTCATACATCTTTCCCAATCATCCTTTATTTCATAAGACCAGCGCAGAATAAATCACCATCTGCCATTGGGAGTAAGTTTCTAACACCGGAGAAATGGCACTTCATTGTCTGCGTAACTACACAATGGAGAAATTAAATCACAAATGAGAATCTGGCCAGACTCCAGGCA
>NW_017733321.1:72289-73884 GCF_001890085.2 Hipposideros armiger | reverse complement strand
GTCAATGATGTTTTATCTGAGTCTTTCAAGGATAGTACACATTTACCAGAAAGAGTGTGTGAAGGGGGAAAAGGTAGTGAGAAGGGAATTCCAGGCAAAAAGAATGCATGAGCAAGGCATGCAAACCAGGAAGGGCATCATCCTGCGTTTGGGACTATCAAGGTCCTTCTGCTCTTTATGAGCAGGGTATTTTTGGCAAGCTGCTCAGTCACTCTGGGCTTTGGTTTCCTCATTCCTAAAATGCGAAGGAGACTACTAACCATTTCGCAGGGTCATGGTGACAATTAAATGAGAGACTGTGTTTTACATCGAGTGCTTAGAGCTGTACCAGGCACATGCTCAGGGTGTGTGAGGAAAGGGGGCAGGGCACGGAAGGACCACCTGTGAGGCTGGATGCTGTCTGAGAGGCTTTGCATGCCATGCTATGGATGTCAGCCTTTATCCTGTAGGCACAGGGATTTTCAGCTGACATTTCATTTCATTTTTAGGAACACAGTTCTGGCAACAGCTTAGAGGAAGGATTCATTTACATTTCACACTCTCCCTGACCTCTATTAAAGAGCTTTATTGTACCTGAGTTCTCTACTGTGCTATTTAGAGCAGATTGAAATTTCAGGCAATTTCAATTCACATTATTTCTTCCTGAAGGTTAATTTTCATTTCAAGTCTACTTGTGGATTATTGGGATACTACCCAGTATATCCTTAGATGAGTCTTGCTTTCAAGTAGATATCTTCTTCTGAAATACACATTCTGAGACGTACATTTTCCTCCAGAGATTAATTAGATGGCCTTTTCAGTTTTATTGGGGACATCTGGTTTCATGCAATGGAACTTATTCTAAGTCAACTGTTAAATATTTGATAATGTGATCCTGCTACTTTACCCAGAGCCAGTACTGCATAAAAGGACTTAAACACACACCTATAATTAGCATTCTAGAACATAAAATCTATGCAATATCTCCATCAACTCATTCAGCTGTAACATAGAGCTTTCTTGCCTCTTCTATCTTTGATGGTTATGAGAAAATGTTCAATTTACTAACCATAAAACATTCCGTATGTTATACTACTAGGTTTCAAGGCACTTTTACCATGTTTTTTCCTTTTTCCAGTTATATTATCTTAACGTTTCTTTTTCTGTCCATCACTAATAATGTTGTTTTGTAGGTTTCCTCCTTAAATTCCGTCCAGTTATCTTTAGTTAGCTTTTCCAAGGCTAGGGTGACAGCCCACAAATACCCAATCCATCTGAAACAGTGGAAAATGATCTGTGGAAGCTTCTAAATGTGGCTTGAGCAGGAAGTAATGATCTGGGGACTGGGAATGAGTGACGAGTGTAGTCATGGCAATAATTCACTTCTATTTCCTGGGGTGCCGAAGACATTTTCAGAAAAGCCTTTAAATAGGCATAGTCTAATTTAGGTTCGAAAAGTATATAGAGTCAGTGACATTCCCTCCAGTCGGTAAATGTGGGGTTTCCCATCAATTATTCCACTCGTCTAGGAAAATGGAGCCAGTGGCGATAATGCACAGCACGTTAAAGCAGAGTGTCACCACGGCTAGAAAGTGTAGAATAGAACAAAGTTTATC
>NW_017733321.1:65914-71505 GCF_001890085.2 Hipposideros armiger | reverse complement strand
ATTATTTTCAGAATAACTTAGAGAAAGACAAACAGATGTGTTTTGAAGGGGAAAGGGAAACAGGTGAATATGTAAATTTTACTCTCTTCTACAGGTCTGTAAAATCTCATTAAAAGGAAAATGCCCCTCTATGCTTGATTGCCTCAAAGTGTATGGGAGAGAGAAAATCAGGACATGGTGAATAATAGTTATCAATAAATATTCGTTGGGTGAATGCATGGAAAGTATTAATTTCTACTTATGCACCTTGGGAGAGGTTAATATTTGCTTTACCACCTTGAGACAAGTACAAATGATGAACAATAAATAATCTGCTGCTGCTAAAAGTGATTGTCAAGCTTAAGAACTGACCAGAAAGGACAATAGGATTATAAAAAACAGTGGAATGCTTGAAGGAACTAGAGATAATTCATCAGAAGGAAAGAAACTATATACTCCAAGAACACCTAATAGTTGTTTCCAAACATTTGATGGCCCTTCATAGGAACCTAGGAGTAGATTTGCTCTGTGATGCTCTGGAGAACAGATGTCAAGCCATAACAGAGGGAAACGACAGGGATGCATTACAAAATGATCAGGGGCACTACACTAGGAATTGCATATCAGGTTGACAACAAGATTTCTGTCCTACTATTCTTCCTAAAATGTATGTTAATCTATATTTTAGCATCCATGTTGGATAGCAGATTCACAAATAAGTGTTCAAATTAAATAAAGTCAAGAACTGTGCTTACACCTGGAGATACAGGGCTAAACAAAATTTTAAAAAGAATCACTAAAAAGGCAGGCAAAAATTTTATATTCTAGATGGCAGATGCATTGAAATATGCTAAGTTCCCTTGAGTTCAAAGAATAGGACTGCAGAGCTAGAAGTCAACTTCAAAATGTATTAAATGATCTAAATTTTTAAGAGAGAAAACTTAGGCACCGAGACAATATGGAGACACTCCAACCTCATACTGCTAATAACTGCTAGATATACGACCACAGTTCATTTTCGTTCTATGCATTTTAATTTTAGTACTTCCATTCTGCCAATAAAGATTTGTTGGGTTGTTTCATAGGCATGAAATAATTCTTTTTAGAAATGCCTTTCTTAGTTTTCTTTTTAATAGCTGTTACCTATGATAATTAACTTCTGCTAGGTTTTCTCAGAAATTAAGTATGAAAGTGCCATACATGAATTCAGTTTTAGTCTTTGGAGGATAAAGTGGGAAGATTCAATACTGGTTGAATGTGGACACTGCTGGTATGTAATTTTCTAGACCAATTCATTTTTTTCCACCAGGCTTCCCCTTATTGTTAGCCAAATGGTCCACAAGGTCAATTATTTTCCTTCTTCAGAGTCACCACTATCCACCCAAAGTGCTCAAGTCAAAACCCTAAGTTTCTCCCCTCCTTTATCCATCACAAGCACTCCAACATTAAAGCTGGGACTGCCTACTTCCATAATATGAAATGTATCTACTTCTATCCATCTGCACTTGCCATCTCGTCCACCATAATCCTTTGCCTAGATTCTACAATACTCTCTTATGCAGTTCCCTTGCCCCTTTACAAATCATTCTTTGCACATAGCCACAGGTAAATTTGTGTAACATAAGTCACATTGTTACTCTCCAGCATAAAACTCTCAGTGGCCTCCCTTTGCCCTGTAAAGAAACTCAAAAGCACAGCTACATGCTCTTTGCAATCTGACCTCCGAACACCTCTCCAATATCATTTCCTACTACCCTCTCCCTCTTCATTAGATAACACACATTCTGGTTTTTTTGGTCTCAGATACACCAAGTTCTTTCCTGTTTTATAGCCTTCCTGCCTGAAATACCCTTCCACCATTTTATTCCACTCTGGCTCCTTTTTTATACTTTAAGCCTCCATTCAAATACAGCTCTTTCTATTACAGCTTATTTACAGCAGAACCCTCCATTCCTCTTCAATTACTTTCTGTCACATAATTTTGCTTTCTTCCCCCTCCTAACATTTATCACAACTTATAAATATGTATAATTATGTTTTCATTTATTTATTTTCTTTTCACTTTTTGCCTTTCTCCCGCCTTAATAAGTTTTCAACAATTATTTATTGAGTGAATTAATCTTATTTGACAAAAGACATAGAAATTTTTTATTAGTTTTGTCCTAATCCTTTTATATACTGTCAATATTTCCTTCCACTGTGCTATAGAATGCCTTTGTTGATAAAATAATTAGTATAGCTATGTGTCAGGTACTGTTCTAATTCCTCACATTTATGAGTATTAAAACAGCTATTCTCAGGAAATTCCATGAAATACATACTATTATTTTCTCCCATTTTATAAGTATGGAAACTGAGGCATAAACAAGGTGAGCACATTGCTCAGGTTATTCAAATAATTGAACCCAGATTCAAACCTAAGTAGGATCAAATTCTTAATCATAAACAATGCTGCCTTAATCATAAACAAGCAGGGGATATTGCCAAGATAAAAGGGATAAGAATTACTCTGGGTCTTGAGGCTACCATTAGATACAGCAATATCAACAACCTGCTTAAAGGTAAAACCTATTACCAGAAGGGTCCATAAAGAATATTGTACAGTACCCCAACATCAGCAAATACATGTTAAGAACGCAAAGTATTTGATTCTCACTTAGAGTTTGTTGAATAGTTACCAGCTCGCTCAAGTTCCCATTAATCACTGTTGCCATTCCAATGTCGTATGTCATTCCAGGGATTAGATTATCAATCTTGAGTCTGTTAGCATCCTTTACAGAAAGATTCATGACTTCTCTTGTATCTGGTAGGGATCTGATTTGAATGTAAACCTCGTGGGCATCCTGTGGGGACTCCCACTGAAGCATTATATTGTCCTCTCCCACATCTTCAGGTTTAACATACACTTTCTGAGGTGGATTAATACCTTAGAGAAACAGATAAATAGACAGGTAAGTAAATATCTTAGTTTAGTGTTAGTGGTACTCATTCTATTGAGCAAAAATATCTTGGTTCAACATCAATTAGTACTGAAAGTAAATTTAACAAATCCTGATGTTACCATGTCTTGAAGAGGACTCACTATTGGAGAAAATGTGTGTTGATATAACTATGCAAGATTTACCGATATGATTAAGCACATATAGTATACCTAACGGGAAAATAGAAAGTATTTAGCAAATTCTTCAGATTTTTGAGAGTTTCACCAGAGNTCATAATTTCTTTTCAATATTTCTGTACCTTTTTGTCGAGGGCAGGATTTCTTCTTTCATTAAGCTTTCACTAGATATTGAAATAATGAATCCATCTAGGAGACTTCTAGGTGACGGCCAGCTAACAGTGACTTCATTTGAGTTTCTACTATGGTTCATAAATTCAACTGCACTTGGGGCTGTATCATGTAAAACATACACATAAAATAACATTGTCTACCACACTAAACACCTTTAACATAACCCTGAAACACTCTCAAGATGTCTTTGACTTTCTTCAAACTGAGGGTAACCAACACATTCCTTTTATTCTTCTTTGTAGACGAGAAGTTAAAAGTCAAAAGAGAGAGAAGAAAAAAAAAACAGCAAGAATCATTTTAAACTTTGAAATAAAGCCAATATGATCCCAGTAGCCTTGTACTCAATATCACCCTTGTCTCCAAAATGTAGGAAGAGATTATATCTTGGTCTTGTACAACCACCACCCTCAGAAATATTTAACGATTTTTAGGACTTATTCTAATTAAATATCAAATAGTGACAAGGATAATCAGCAGGAAAGTAGTTGCAATCTAAATAAGAAATGATTCCCGTCTTTCCTGAGGAAAAAACAACTAAATTAAATAATGTATAATATATATCTTGTTTCCTCTCTAAAATTTTTCCATGTATAAGAAAGGAACAAAATTGCCTAGATATTTCTCTTAATTCCATTCTTTGCTATTACAGAAAAAGAATACCAGACATGACCAGTTTCTAAATATATAAAACAATGTTCCTGTAGCATTAGTGTCAAGAATAACTAAAATAGTAGAATAGATGACAATTTCACTTCAGCTAGATGTGAAAACGAGCATTTTTCATACATCTTTCCCAATCATCCTTTATTTCATAAGACCAGCACAGAATAAATCACCATCTGCCATTGGGAGTAAGTTTCTAACACCGGAGAAATGGCACTTCATTGTCTGCGTAACTACACAATGGAGAAATTAAATCACAAATGAGAATCTGGCCAGACTCCAGGCAATCAGCCATCTATTGTCTGGCAATGCATACCAGAAAGAGGCTGTGCTAACCCACATGAGGGCAAACAGACAAAGAAGCAAGAGGGGACACTGCCAGCCCATGAAGTAAACCTGAGAAGAATGTACTATTTACTCAATCTTCCCTAAAGGAATCAAATAAATATTTGAAGATTGAATAACACCTAAAGTGCTTACACAGGCTGTACCTGTCTGTATTGCTTTCACATGAGGAGTACTATCTTTAAAACCTTCTTTTTCAGTGCGAATTGAAAAGGTGTACACAGTGGCAGGATCCAGGTTGAAGAATGTCGCTGCTTCTTGCACGACTTTCTGGACCTATCATTCCAAACGAATAAATTAGCAAGTGTTTTTCATTTAAGAAATGCTCCACAATTGAACACAAGCAAAAACAAAAAAACAAAAACAAAAAAAAACAAAACAAAAAAAAACTTAGGGGTTATTTAGTTTCACTACTATCTAATGTAAGAATGCAGTAATATTGGATTCAGCATGAAAGATTCAAGTTTAATTTCTCCAAGAGCCTCCTATAACCTACCATGAAAGCAGTAGCACAGTTCATGCACGTGATTTCATAATGCTGAAAATTCCCATCAGCTCGATTCCAGAGAATTTCTATGGAGGAGTTTGTAACTTTGCCCTCATGGATATTGGATGGGGCATCCAAACCTATCCAAAATACACAACACACTTAAATTCTTCTTGGATGTTTTCTAACTGGGTTTTTCTTTTTAATATATCCCTCTAAAGGGAGAGAAAAAAGCACAGTGTGAAAAAAGAACAATAAAGTATATTAATCAACTATCTCTCTCTCCTAATTAAAAGTAGTTGTTGACACATGCAATGATAGTTTATAAAATATGATAATCAGTTGCAATACTCAGAGTCATTGTAAATACCATTACAGACAGCTAATTTTGATGTTGCAGCAAAAATTACATAGGAGCAAATTCACAGGAGCAAATGCAGAATATTCAAAGGAGGAAAAAGAGGTTAAAGCTCTCTGAAACTATTAGCATAAGCTGAAGAGACACCAGAGAGAAAAATATGAAGTCTAGACACAGTAAAAGAATCTTCTTTGTATCAAATATTGGCTGAAGCTAAAAACAAATTTTTATCTGATAAGCTTCAATGGTTATATTTTGAATTTTAAAGATCTCATCTAACACAGGAAAAAAATTATTTCAGAAAATGGCAGCTTTAGACTGTCATCCTATATATTGATATATGTTGCTGACTGATACCACAATATTGATACATTTAGATGATCAAGTACTAATTGTTTTCAAAGACAAAAACTGTCAAAGAGAATGCTGCCAATGACGATTTACAATACATGAAAGAGTGGCAAAGA
>NW_017733321.1:47932-55479 GCF_001890085.2 Hipposideros armiger | reverse complement strand
GTGTAAACCAAAGTTAGGAAGATCAGAATTGTGGTGGTTATAGCAGGAGTGTGGTGGTTATAGGGAGGAAGTTGCGGTATTAAATAAGGAACTCAGGGGAAGTATCTTTGACAAGATGAAATTTTGAGCAAAACCCTTGAAGAAGATGAGGAATTTGAGCATGCAGATTTCTGAGAGAATTTCTGGATATGCACTGCTGTGTCTGCTTATAATTAATATACATAGCAAATGACCCAAAATTAAATGCGCAGACTGACGTGTACCTTTCTCCCGCCCGTCTATTAAACAGACAGATACATATAATAGGTACATACCATGGGAGATTTTAATATAACTCCAAAATTCATAGACCTGTGAGAAATCCTCCAAACCTGCCTGTCAGTTAAAATGAAAGCATCTTCCTAAAGTGTAAGGGACTCAACCAAGCATTTATCAATTGAAGGAGGCTTTGTTTGAGCTCAGGAAAGAAAAATACATGTGTTATCTAGTATCCAATTAGAAAAAATCCTTCGGTTAGGATTTGCAACACTGAATACATGTATGTTAAGCATTTGCATTAGTAAACATTAAATAATATTTTTGCTTATTGTTATTATTTTCAAAGACTCCCTAGCATATCCAGTAAGTATGAGAAGGTTAATTTATGGCTGTGCTCATGCAGGTTTCCCACCTCAGCTCTGATGTGTTTCAATTTTAGCTGGTGAAATTTCAATCAAAGAACTTTGCATGTTGACATGTTAAAGGCACACACAAACAACACACACATTACACACAGGGCTATACGGCCAAAAGGAGCTTAGTTACGTACTCTTTCATACGCTAGTGTTTTATATTTTCAAAAACTAATGACTTATATTTAAAGGGGTAAATAGAAATGCTTACATAAAAGATCAATGGCTTTAACAAGGCCATTTAAAAACTGCCACGTGGAGGTGAGTGATTAGAAACGAATTAGCCAAAAGACCTGGAATGAGACTGCCCCCTAGAGGTCAACTCATCACACTGCGTGAGAAAATGAAGAACAAAGTAAAACTGATTAAATGTGCCGAGAATTATTTGTTGGCTCTAGGGTTATTAAGGAGAACTGGGCGAACTAATCTCCATATGTTGTGATAATTTTCTCGCTAAGGCTATGATAAGGAAGATGTCTTCTAGAAACTCTGGTAGGAGTTTAAATCTAAATGAATTCAGTATTTAGAATCCATGTTTAAAATTGTGATTCAACATTCACACAAATATTCACCTGTATTTGTTCCTATAAAGGATTGACATCATTAAATTTCACCAAAATAATATTCCAACATATGCAGTTTACATTTTTTGTTAAAAGACAAAATAAGCCCACACGCACCTGTAATGGCTGAAATAGGTTTCTCAAAGCAGCTTAAAGTTCCTCTTTCCGCTACACTGAATAGATAGATCAGATAATGGTGGAACGATTTGAGATCTCTAATCGTTATGGACGTGTTGAGTTTTGCAACAGACACCTCTTCAGATTTATTGTTTTCAACATCCAAAATAGTCACAAGATAATGGTGAAAAGACACAGGATCTGGGGGATCCCAGTGTAAAAATATTTCTGTTGGGGTCACATGAGTCACTGCGAAATTTTGGGCTGATAATGGGCCTGTGAGATAAAAAATTTCAGAAAACGCATGATATTAGTGACATGATTTGGCGGAATAATCTCTCACTTCTCAGTACTTCCATAATACTCTAGTTTGAAGAAAAAAGAAAAACTGGGTTTGAGCCCCAGCTCTCCCACTTTCCAGCTCTGCACCCTGAGTAATTTACTTACTCTCTTTGAGCCTCACTTTTCTTGACTATAAAATGGGAATTATAGTAGTGGCTGCCTCATTTATTGTGAGGTTAAATAAGAAATATAAAGCCCTTGGCACAGTGTATGACACACATTATTGTTCAATCATTATTATTATTATTACAAGAACCACCATATGTGTCTCTTCTGTCTTGTCAGACTAGAGGGCAGGGACTTCATATCATACACTCTTCATTCCCATCATCACAGGCGCTCATCCTCTTACAGAAATATTTCCCCACTACAAACCATTTCATCCAGTACCAGTGATATTCCTAGTTAATCCCTGCAGATTAATTTTCTTAAAACAGCACCTTGCACGTATCAGCCACAAATCCATATCCGTTCCCTATCTCCCTATCCATATCTCCCAACATACATTCTTCCTAATCTTTCTTTAGAAGCAATATCTCAAGAGTTAAAAATAATACCATCTGGGTTCCTGTTTGGCTCTACTACTTACTAAAGCATGTTACTCTAGTCAGTTTACTTAACCTTTCTGAAGTCCAGTTTTCTCTAGTTACTCCAAGTTGAGGTAAGAGCTGGGTGAGATAATGCATTGAGTGCTTTGTGGAAGGTAAAGCATGTCTTAAAAACTATAGTCTTAACAGATTTCCATTGCTTCTAAGGTTAAGTCCAACCATCTGACACAGAGACCCCCGATACTCCCAAATCTGCCACTACCTACCTCTCAAACTGATTGCACCCTTATACCCAAGAAAACCTTCTCCAGTCAGTCTGTGGTATTCTTTTCCCACAAATTCATGTCTACAGGCATTGGCTCATATGTTTTTCTTTCTTCATGTTTGAGTCTAAGCCTCTCCTTCGCACAAGTCTTTCCCAGTCACCCACCCTCTGAATTCTAGGAAGCATTTATTAAGTGCACCATCAGTAGGAATTCAGGTTATATTTTGCTATAGAGTTTTGTTTGCATTTATTTTTATTCCTTACAAATTCTCTCCATTGTAATACTATCTATTAAAGTCCAGACACACATCTATTTATCTCTTGCTATTAGCACATATCAAAAATTCATTTCCACAGAAATTTATTATCTACTATGGACTGGGCACCAGTCTAGCTGATGCTATATGTCTAATGAAATATAGTTCCTTATGAGTTGATAGTTAAACAGGAAAGTCAAACACATAAACAGATTCATAGTAATTTAAAATTGGTAAAATTGCAGGTATGCCCCAAGTATTATGAGAAAATACCAGACCCTCAGGAAACACCTACTAATGATGATACTAAATACTTAAAAAATTATAATTTCAGATGTCTTGCAACTTACGTGTTTCAACAATGAATACTGGACTTAACGTGGTTTTGGCTTCCCATTCATTTATTGCAAAGAGTAAAAATCTGTAAACATGGCCAGAAGATAGTTGGGTAATTGATTTTTCCGTAGTATTTGGGGGCAAGCTCTCAAAATGTTGTTCTGTATAATCTAAATAATATTTAATGATAATTTTATATCCTAGTTGCAGCCACTTATTCAAATTATTCCAACCACTCAAATTATTCCAACTAAATACAACTTCAGTTGTTCCAACATCCTTTATATTGATCAAAAGGTTTTCCTGCAGAGAAGGTGCTGAAAGAAATATTTTTAAAAATTATTTTAATTACAAACTACAATTCTATTTTTAAAATAAAAGAATGAGATGCATATATAAGAATACTAATAAAAATAATTACATTCATATTTGCAAATATATGGCAATGGAACATAGCAGAAAAATCTTGCAAAAAAATAGTTTGAGCCAGTTGCATTTTGCTGTAAAATGTAGCAATTTGTTTCATTCTTGGGTAGCAGTGGAAAAGAAAAGATTTCATTTTTCTTAAGTCCAAAAGATGTTCCATCTGTCCATGTGAGATGACCTTCATTCTGTAACAAGATGTACAAATGAAGCCAATTTAAAGGGGAAATGTCATATCTTCAAACAAGTGTATTTGAAAATTTGTATTAGTCTCACCTGCATTATAAAATTTTCTAAGATTAAGTCATCACCAGTTTAACACAGTTATGTAGATTTCCTTATTGATAAAGATTCTGAGCTGGGGATAGAGTTCACTTTCATTCACTCATTAGCCATATCTCTAAGCCTCTATTTTCTCATCTGTAAAATGGGTATAATAATAGAATCTACATCTTAAGTTGTTGTGAGGATTAAAAAGGGAGTGCATGTGAAAGGTTCGACACAATGCCAGGCACAGACCCATTATTCATTAGGTATTATTTTATTTCAAGTCATCAAATAAGTCGTATGCATCAGGAGAGGTTGTTACTTTTCTGCTAAGGGATGTCATTGGTGAATATCACCAATCTCAATTCTCATAAGTAATGAAGATATCTCTAGACAGTCATGTGGCTACCCTCCTTGAAAGGCGTAGTAGGAAAAGTACAAGCTTTGACAATGATACACCTGTATCCTAATCAATATTTCTACTACTAAGCTATTCTTGGACAACTGCTAACCTCCTTAGAAACTAAACTTTTTTACCTGTATAATGGAGATGTCATAACTACTTTGCATGGTTGTCAACAGTTTGAGAGAGAGTGTATGCAAAACACAAGGCACATAATAGCTCTTCATAAATAAAATTTTTACAGAGATAATGAGTGCTAAGAAAACAGAGACTATGTCTATATTGTGATTAACATGTCATCCCAGCATCAAGCACAGCTCCAAACTAGCTGCACAGATGAGGATTAAAGAGAAGTGCTCCCTCCAAACAGTCTAAAGAAATTTTTAAAAAATACATCCCAATTCCACCTAACGGATGGAGGAATATTTGTTTCCTCAAAGAGTCTGCTTTATTGCATACATGGTGCTGCAGTTTTGAACACAGAAGCTCAAGGGGAGTATATTCAAGCAGTTACAGCATGAGTATTAGTGAGACAGATACAGGTTCAAGGCCCGGCACAGCCATTTACTAGTTATGTGACCCAGGAACTTTCTGAGCTCCATTTTCCTTATCCATAAATTGAGAATAATGATAGTGCCTACCTCAAAGGTTGTTGTGAGAACTAAATGAGTGTTACCTATATAGCCCTCACAAAGTGTAACATGGAGACTATTAACCTTTCATTCAGTAAGGGCTTGCTGAATGCCAGGCCCCAGCTGAAGCTGGGAATGCACTGATGAATAAGACAATCTATCCTTGAAATCCAGTAACAAACTCGCACTTGTTCAGCATGAGTGAAAGAGCTGATGGCTTTCTCAACCTACCACAGGGATTATAACCCAGCAGGTAACTTTGATGTCAACCTCAAGAGACCAGCTTAATGCAGAGGTCATCCAGGACAGTGGTTAAGAGCAGACTCTGATGCGTGTCCACATGAACAAGTTAACCTCCCTGTGCTGCATGCAGTGTCCTTATATGTCATACAAATAAAGCACATAGAATGGTGCTTAGCACTTAGGAGACACTATAGGACCTAGCTACTACTATAAATAAATTGTTTATAGTTACTTTGTTTCATTGACCTCCCAAGTTATTTTTAAGTCTCCTCAAAACAGAGACTGTATCTTAAACATTTTTGAAGAATTCATAGCAACCGCTGAGGATGCCTTAAGAGCCTCTTTGGCTATCTTGACCATATTACCTGAACTTTTTAATCAAAACCAGTAACCATAACTCTGGGAAGAACATTTAATTTAAACAGTTTAAAAAGCTTATAACAATCATGCTAACAGCAGGAAACAATAATATATACACTAACTAGTATACTTTGAAAGAGGCTGGAATGCTGGCAGGGGGCTTCTGAGATGTCCGAAAGGAATTATGTGATATGAGGAATCTTTATCAGAACTTCTTTCTCTGCCTATTAAAAGATAAAGGAAGCTCAAAAAGAGGATGAAAATGTAATTAAAGATTGCCAATAGTTTTCCTCCCACTTATGCAAAGTTCCACAGAAAAATTGGTATCAACCTGATAGAATTTGCCTTGGGTCACTACAGATCAGGGTATCTCACGGAGAACAGATTTATTTTTGAGTAGCAGGAAATAAAATTAAATGGATTATCAGGAAAAAAAAACATACACTAGACAGAAATAATTGTGCCAGGTCTTGCGTTTTCCTACAAAATGCTGACCAAAATGAAATTTCATGAGATATCTCAAAGTGTTAAGAATAGTGAAGAAAAATGTCACACGCTCCTTTTCACTGGTATTGAATAAAATCTCAGATATTCTGGGGTTTTTTTTTTGTTTGTTTTTTGGTTTTTGTTTTTGGTAAAATTGAGCTTCATAAGCTTGGACGTGTGGAGTGAAAGGAATAAAGTGGAGAAGCCCAGGTTTTCAGGTTCATGTTATTGTATTATTCACAGAGGTGAGAAACAGACGAAGTGGAAGGAGATGACAAGTCAGTCAGGGTAATGTTGACGTGTCTGGAAAATTCCAAAAGGGATAATCAGAAGAAAATTAGATAGATGTCTGGAGCTCATAAAAAGAAAGTGAGTCAGACCAATATTTGAGAACCATTGGTTTACGTGATAAAGTAAGTGAAGAAATGGATGAGATCACTCAAATGCATTAAAGAGGGGTATGGAAAAGACCAAAATTAAAGCAAAATTAGGCAAAGAAATAAATGCCTACAAAAGAGATGGAAGGAAGTGAGGAAGGGATGAATAGGCAGAGACAGAGGATCTTTAGGGCAGTGAAAATACTCTTACGATATCAAAATGATGGATACATGTCATTACATATTTGCCCAAACCTATAGAATGTACATGCCAAGAGTGAACCATAATGTAAACTATGAACTTTGGGTGATTATAATGTAGGTTCTTTAGTTGTAACAAATGTACCACTCTAGACTTGATAATGGGAGAAGCTATGCATGTGTAGAGGCAGGATATATGGGTAATCTCTGCACCTTTCCTTCAGTTTTGCTGTGAGCCTATAACTGCTGTTAAAAAGAGAGACAGGCAGAAAGAGAATGGAAAAATAAAAAGAGAAACAGTGTCTGGCTTGTAACAAATACTCAGTAAATATTTATTGAATGAAGGAAAGAATAAAGGAATAAACAATGAATGAACAATGAATGAACACAGATAAAACAGTACTGTTTATCACAATATATGCATTTCTTTATATTTACTGACCTTCAGATCGTTAAGACCAGTCCATATTATTATTTGATTCTTTGACCTGAGATGTGAAAATATAAATTTTTTTTCTTCTTCACTTTTTATATCCACAAGTTGTGCAGAGTTTAGGGATAACTTACAATGCTGCTGGGCTATATTCCATGGCTTACTCTCTTTGCTAATTCTGTAACAGCTATTTTTTAATGCTACCCATCCTTGTGAACATGAACCTACCAAAAGAAAAATGTTTTGTTAAAGATAAATTCAGTAATAACATTTCATAATTATATTTCTTAACATCGTTAGAAATTAATTGTGAAAACCAAAAAAATGCTAAATCTGTTATTATTCAAGTAGTAAATGAATTACTACCAATGAAAATAGTTGTTTTATTTAATCTTGCAGAATTTTCGTCCAATTGTACTTAATAAAAACAAAGACACAGATGTTTTTCTTTTTCGAAGTTAATTTAGGTTGGCTTTCCTGTTCCTTAGGCAGAAAAATTTTTAAATATATTTCAGAGGACTAGACATAATGCTTGATAAGAATTCTGTTTTCTGCCATTTGACTTCAAATGTGTTCACCTTCCAGAAAAAGAAAAAAAAAATGGATGGCTGCTTAGCCTTTTT
>NW_017733321.1:29187-38867 GCF_001890085.2 Hipposideros armiger | reverse complement strand
CTTTTCCTAGGAACCTCTAACAAGAGTCACATCCCCTCCTCTGTGCATCTGTAGTATTTAATGCCACTAATGGATGGCTCATTGAATTGTATTTTTAATAGAATTACCTGTGGATAGCTCAGTGTCTCTACCAGACTGTAATCTCCCTGAGAGTAAAACTAATGTTCATATTACCCATTGAGCTAGTCATGATACCTTACATAGTAGGCACTCAAATATTTTTTTAATAAATACTTGGTCAAGGAATATTAAAAAATTCTGTCATTTCCCTTTTCTAAGTGACACTTGGGAATTATTCCATTGTAAGGATTTAATGGAACAACTAAAAGGATAGACTTGGGGTTCCTCAAACATACAAAATAGGTTGTGAAACTATCCTGTACCTGCTTGATAATAAATACTTATTTAATAAAAAAAAGATTTAAAAATATTTTGGAAACAGCAAATATAAATTTTAAAATGAGTCATGTCACTCTAGAAAAACTCATGCATGATTTACAAGATTACTATAAAAAAAAAAACTCCTGGTTCTACTTTGAACTCCTACTCTTTTTCAGAGCCCTTTGCATGTACATGAGAACCTTTCTTTCTTAATGCTTTTCCCTTTAGAGTAGCAAGATCTCTCACACCCCAGAATGTGGAAGTGTACTGTTCTAAGGTTAAAATGGAATAGCACTTCAAAATTAAAGACCAACATAAAAATGTTCTTCCTTAAATTTTATAACCTGAATAAGATTAGTGATACTATTTTTTGTGTGTTTCTTTGTCTCATGTTTTCTGTTCTTGCAGGTCTTTTTATTTATTTTTTATTAAATTTATTAGGGTAGCGTTGGTTAGTAAAATTATATAGGTTTCAAGTGTACATTTCTATAATACATCATCTATATATTGCATTGTGTGTTCACCATCCAGAGTCAGTTCTCCTTCCATCACCATATATTTGATCCCCTTTACCCTCTTCTACCACTCCCCTCCCCCCTTACCCTCTGGTAACCATTAAACGGTTGTCTGTGCTTATAAGTATTTTTGTTTGTTTGTTTCTCCTGTTTGTCTTGTTTGGTTTTTGCTTTCAGTTTGACACCCACATATGAGTAAACTTATCTGACTCATTTCGCTTAGAGTGATAATCTCAAAGTCAATCCATGTTGTCACAAATGCACTATTTCGTCTTTTCTTATGGCTGAGTAATATATATATACCACATCTTCTGTATCCAATCATCTATTGAAGGACATTGGTTGTTTCCATGTCTTGGTCACCGTGAATAATGCTGCAATGGGTATGTATATCTTCACAGATAAATGTTTTCAAATTTTGGGGGTAGATACCCAGAAGAGGGATCACTGAGTTGTATGGTAATTCTATTCTTTTTTTTTTTTTTAAGATTTTTTATTGGGGAATTGGGGGAAGGGGAACAGNGCCTCAACCCACCATGTCAGGAAGATGTGAGAAGGATCTTTTGAAGAAAATGTGGTCTTGTTTTGTTCACAGGGGATGAAGGCGGATGAAGAGAGGGAATGCTCTAAGTACTTAATATTGTCTTTTTCTTGCTATTCAAGTGTTTCTTCACTTCACTTGTAAACATACATTGTGATTCACTGATTATTCGTAGAGGGTGTTAAAATGGGACTTGGCCCATCACAGAGAGTGTATTGCCCTCATTAACTATCTATGACTCTATCCTCTTCTCATATCTTTTCCAACCATGTGGGGGAAGGAAGTAAAACTAGAAAGACACACAAAAAAATTGACCACATTCCCTTTCCACTTATAGTATTCCAAATTTTGGTCACATCTGATGAAGATGAGTAATGGTGAGGCATTAAATAGGATGAAAGACTGATATTTTTACACCAGATTTTAATGTGCTTTTTAATATCTGAAAATGAGACTGTTCACTGATACTTTAAAGTCACCTAAAAAGTTACGGAATTTATATGAACCACTGCCAGAGTTAAAGAAAAGAGAACCCACTTCGTTCAGCTTAGAACAAGTGGTGGAAGGAAAATATGGTTGCTTCTTATCTTTTACTGGTAAATCCAGCTTGTTCACTAAATCAGTCAAATACCAGAATGATATAATTAGAAAAAGGGGACTATGCTAATGCATTTACAAGTAGTTACTTTTTAAAAGAACAACTGCTAACTTATCTACAAAATATGTAATATATATTATATGTTATATATTAATTATATATCATATATTAATATGTATAATATATTAAGATATATTATTAATATATAATATATATAATTAATACATTAATAATGAACCAAATATCTATATACCTGTTTCAACTTGAACATCCAGTCTCTGAAGTACATTTATAAAATCCAAATGCATCTGTTTAATTTCAAAAGTAAAAGCATATAAGGTGGCAGGTTTCAAATGATCCCACTCATAAACAATGACATTATTTTGCATAATTTGTGAAGTATGATTAAGAGATATTGACACTGCAATGTCATTGGAAGATACCACACTCCAGTTAAAAGAAACACTTGTACTTGTTGCTATTGTTTTAATATTTCTAATTGAGATTCCCCCTAAAAAAGTCAGAAAGAATAATTAGTATGTTTTCAAATGAAACTGAATGAAACACAAAGGATATTGAATTATGAAAGATTCACCAAGGTGGGAAAACATTATCAACTATAAAATATTTTCTAGACTATATGGCAGTTTCTGGTACCCTATTTAGAATGATTGAATTAGATTACAAATCCACATTATAATATTTTTTAGAATAATCTGGATTATACTTAACATTTCCGCTATACCTACCTATTTAAATTATCACACATTAAATGCCAAAACTGAGAATGCTATTCTTAGTTTAGTTTACAATTTCCTTTAAATATTGACATTTACATTACATTTAAATAATAGAATACTACCATCATGATGTGATTTTCAACTACCATTACATACCTATTAATCACTGTAAAATTCAAATCCAAATTCCCATCTATAATTAGGTAATCTAGCTGAACAACATATACATATGACTTACGGGTTTGAAATGACTTTTCACTTAAAATTTGCCCATATTTTATGGACTGTATAGTGATGTGATAGTCTTCATTTTCTTCTAGTGTTATTATTGATTTTGGAAGTTTTTGTGGGTCTGCAGGAATGCTTTTGACATTCTGTAAATAATGAGATACATCTGCTTAAGAAACGTTTACTAATTCTGTGTCAGATACATTAACAGTTTGACTATTGTAAATCTCTTTCATAAGAAACAGCTTTTCCAATATGGAATATAAACGTATGCATAAAATATATATCTATTTTTTTATATAAAATATTATTTTTAAATAACTACTGTCTGTGTAGTATACAAATTCTAAAAAGGAAGATATATAATCATTCCTATGAAAAAGCTAAGTATTGTTTTGATGAAGTACTTATTAAAGATAATTCATAAAATGCTAACATTTTAAATATTAATAAAAGTAAGAAATCACAATAACTATTAAGTCCCCATTTCTGGTGTGGCATTTAGTTACAACAAATTTACACTATGCTTACTTCTCATCAAAGCCAAAAAAATGATGCCTTACTTTTTGAGCAAAATTATTAACAAGTTGGTATTTTAAAAGATAAAATTCAGGATTTTCTCCTTTAGGAAATTCTTCCCATTCAATAAAAGTTGTTGTTGTTTGCTTATTTATTGGTATATAATAAAAACATTTTGAGATCTGAAATGGGAAAGAAAAATAATGGTGAAATAATTTAAAAATGAATTCTTGGTTATTATCTTATGAGCAAATTTACAAAAATGAAACCTAAAATAGGCTAAATTATAACTGAAAACTTTTTCAGCAATATTGATTTCTACATGACTTAAATAATAGCCACTGCATACTCTATTTGTAAACACAGTTTTGAAAATGACTTAAGAAGGGGAAGTAAAATAAGATCCATGTTTCTCCAACTCAAACTAGGAAACACCGTATTCCCAGGGTCCTGGAGAAGGAAGACTCCAAGTCATGGGAAAAACACGACACACCCTCCTGGCACATCAGCTGTATACTTTGATCGTAATGGCTACAAAACTGAATTATTCAGACATTCTTAAAAATACATTTGCAATGAAAATAAGTATGAGTGCAAAATGTGTGACTCTGAGTCGTTTTAGAGCCTTGGTTCATTGACAGGTAAAGAAAATGTTACCAATTGAGGCAAAATAGACCATAGGCTCAGAGGCCCTTTATGCTCCCTAGATGATGTGACTTTCACCAAATTCTTCTCTCTCTCTCTCTCTCTCTCCACTGATTATCCCTAATGCCATTTGTAAGCAGTGAAAACAGATGCCATCTATATGCACTAATTTGACAGCACCTAGCAAAGAAAATTTTTCGTAGGTAATAAACCTAATCTTAGGTGTTATTTCTCTAAACACATCCCTTATTTTCCAAAATGGATAAATGCAATGCAATTGTATCTGGTCCATTAACTAATTATTCCTAAAAGGGCACATTCAAAATGTCTTACCTTAACAGCATATTGTATCCAGAACAGTAGAATAATTGATTTCTCCATCTGGAAAACAAAACGTATTCAGTTCAATTAAACATGTATATTTTTAGATTTAATACTAAACTATTAGACATTATGTGGTGTGTATATATGTATCACTTTAATGTCATGTCTTTCACTTTAGACTGCTCATCCAATTGAATGTTAAGTAAGTAGATGCTTCATGATATTCTCCACCTAATAAAATTGGAAACATCAGTGTAGTCCAACAAACAACAAAAAAAATTGTTTCTAGAAGCTGCTACAATTACATATAAAGGAGGTAAAATAAAATCAGGCAATTACACTGCACTATGTGAAACTATTTAACCTTAACGGTTGAAAATCTAGAACACCTACACATTGCTGCTTCTTTAGAAGTAATTCCTCACATTTTATCAACATGAAAAATATTTCAGTATACTGTTGAAACTGAAACTTAAATGGGAGAAACATTCGAAATCCATTTCATTTTTTAAATGCATTCATCTAAAAAGCTTGTGTAGTGTTTCCTAGGAACCTAGAGTGCCTGGGAACCTAAGAGCTTTTTACATTCAAATTAAGATATAAAAAAAAAAGAAGAAAAAAACTGTACTTAAAGTACGTATTTTTAAAACTGAAAAAAAATGTCATTTTAATAATAAACAGGTACCCAGGATCAACTTCAAAACTCCCTGAAGCCCGCCCACTCTACAGGTTTCATCCTACAAAATTCTTAGTTCGAATTAAGCAAGTGTTCATCTCATAAAATGCACCCCGTTAAAAAGAAATACCTATTCAGTCCGCAGACTCCTCCACAAAACTGCAAAGGTTTAATTGTTCATTTTTCTTAGCAAAAGTGTTCTTACTCGGGGTCGCGCGCGGTATTAATTCTCACCCCGCCCCCGCCCCCCCCCCAAAAAAAAACAACTAAGTGTAGTATAGAATTGCAAAGGCTTGTGTACAATAATCAGAACACCATCGTGGAAAGATCGCTCCCGCCGCCTGTTCTTCAAGCCCCAAGTCTCCTAATTCAGCTGTGAGTCACAAGATCAGCGCCCAGGAGCGGGGAAGCAGAAGCGCGCTGTTTTAGACACAGTCCTGAGAAGCCAACTTTTAACCGATGGGAGAGAACAGTATAAAGGAAAGAACTGGGGGGTTAAAAATGGTCAGACCAGTGGGGGAAGGAGGAAAGAGCAGAGATCTGGCAGTCACAGCGCGGGGAGCGCACAGCGGAGGAGCCCTCGGGTGCCAGGCGCCCCCTGCAACCCGCGGGGACACGACCCGGACGCTGACCCCGAGCAGCGCCGCTGGCGCTTTGCTCTTTTCTCGCTCCGACTTGCTGCGCGCGGTGACCGGGCCCCGGAGGCGCGGAGCCCGCGCAGGAGCCCGCTGTTCGCAGCCCACCTCGCGGCCGGCCCGTGTGCGTCCTCGTCCCGGCTGGTCCCCGCGAGCCCTCTCTCTGCTCCGCTCTTCCCGCCACTGCTCTGGGCGGGGTTTCTTCCCGCCGGAGGTGTCCTCTCCCTCGGTGGCGTTAATTAAGTGGTCTCCATGGCAACGGTGAGCAGCTGGAAGGGAGAGAGGTGGGAGGCGAGTCCCAAAAACATTGATATGTGGAGGAGAATTACACTCCGCAAGGAAGAAGGGAGGCAAGGGTAAATAAAGCATTGAAGGAGAACGCGTGGGAACCATTGGCTTCTCATGAAAAAGAAACAGAAGCCGACCATGTGGCTGGCCCTGGTTGGGCGCGGTTTTCAGTTCATCCACGTGGCTATGTATGAAGCCACATTCTTACATTCAAATGTCGTGTGCTTTGTTTCCTGCAGCATTTGACAGTGTTGATGGAACCCTTTCTGCTTCCTGAGAACCTCTCTTCAGTTGACCTCACCAACCTGGTTCCTCCCTGTTATCACCCTCACCTGATTCTTCCATCTTCTTAGTCCACATCATCCTCTGGCTTTTCCAATTTAAAATTTGGCTTGACCCATGGTGCCTTCCTTCAATCTGGGTTATTTCATTCACCTTTGTGTTTTCCGTTATATCCAAGACTCCCAATCACTTCGTCTTGGAGCTCACTTCTTTCCAGGGCTTCAGAGCGGTATTTACAGCCTACCCTCCACCTGGATGCTCACCACTGGCAACTCAAAACCATCTTTCCAACACTAAATTCATGATCTTTCCTCTCCCAGCCCTTCCTGAGCAGAGGGTTGGCAAAACAAACAAAATCACCCACTCTGCCTTCTCAGATCGTTTCCCTCACTACCCAAAGCCAACCTGTCCTCAAAAATCCCTTGGATTCCACTTCTAAAACATCTCTTAAGGTGATTACTGACCCTCTATTCCCACAGCCATGGGCTTCATTGAAAACCTTAATTATCTCTCGCTCTGGAAAGTATGTGCCATATATAAGTGTTGGAACCTCAGATCAGATCCTATTGCTTCATTTACTAGCTGAGCATCTCTCTGAAAAGGTGATTGTGGTCAAGAGTGAGATTGTAGAGCACTTAGTAAAGTATAAATACTTTATAATAGAGTGACAGCTAATATTGGTTCACTGGGATTACTACCAATAGAATCATACTTGGACTATGTCTCCTTGTCTGATACCCCAATCTCTCCTACAAGTTAGCGAGTGTGATCCTTCTAAAATACACAGTCATGCCTGGGGTGCTTATTTAAAAGCTATTCTGATTCTTGGTTACTTACAGGGTACCTCTGACCAAATTCACTTTTCAATATCACGTCTCCTCCTCCTTGGCACCCTAACTTACACTCTCAACGAAGTAACAGACCATAAACGTTTCAACCTCTGTTTTCCTATAGAACTTTGTTTATATTGTAGCACAAAAGTTTACTTTTTATGTGTTTATGTCCTCAGCCAGATTAGGAACTCTTGATGGCAAAGACTATATCTTAATTCAAGCACAGTTATAGATATGAACTATATTTATGTTGCTTAAATCCTGAGGGTTCTATGTATCTTACGTCTTTAAAAGTCGAAAGTGTCAAAGCAATATATCACAAAATGATTTCATTGCCAGTGAATTAGCTTTTAGGCTTTGGTAAATATGATCAAATTAAAAATCCACTAATGTTAACTAAATTTGTTGCGGTAATTACTTTGCAATATATACATATATCAAATCATTATGTTGTACACCTTAAACTTCTACAATGTTATATGTCAATTATATCTCAATAAAATCAGGGGGGAAAATAAAAAAACTGGTCATAATAAATGAATAAGTAATCCATTAAGTGAATTAAACAAAGTATATATATATATATATATATATATATATATTTCAATATGGCATTTTTTTGTCATACATTTGCTTTGCAAACAATGGAATTTTAAATAAGCTGCTATCATAACACTACCACCTTCTGTGGTTTACATCAGTCTCTCTCCTAGGTCAATAAACTTGGTAGCACTTTAATCAGTATGGTTTCCTTCAAAAGCTCTCCTTCCTGAGGAGGTTTTCTATGAAATAGTGTGGGCTTGTCCCTGCCCTACCCTTTGATTTGGCCTAGGAACTTAGGTATAGAGAAATTAAGTGAAAGATTCAAGAAAATTATGGGTCATTTCTTTTGGGGAAAAAAAAAGGAAACTGTAGATTTAGTACTATTTCAGGGCATTTATTCTTAAGGAAAATAATTTAGTTTTCAGATGGAAGCCATTTATGCACTAATGGAAATCATTACTACCTTATAACATGAATTTCCAATTAGAAAATATGTTGTTTGGGGTCTTATTTACATATCTTTTATGAAAGAAAAGCTATGTCTTCACCAAGAGGTTAGGTAGACATATCTTCATAACCACATCCCCGATAGAAATGTGACAAAAATACAAGTAATCACAATACTCACCCCTTCCTCATTTTAACTTCCAGTCATTTATTCAACAAAAACATTGAGTGCCTACTATGTGCCAAGCACAGTGCTAAGCACAGTGATCTAGCGACCAATGTGATTAGTTCTCCCCTTCACAGAGCTTAAATGTGTGTGTGTGTGTGTGTGTGTGTGTGGTGGAGGGAGGGGGAGTTCCACCACACCACCAAGCAATGCTCAGGACACCAGCCGGGTGTCCTACAATTCAACTCAATTGTGATATTATTTACCGAGAGAGAGCATCAGATTCCAAAAGTTAAGGGTTCAGTGCTACAATCCCCCCTCTCCCCTCTTTAGATGCCAGTCACAGCCCAGGTTGTTACCTTTTCTTCTGACCAACTCGCTACAGATTGAAGGTTCCCACCACTCTATTCTTGGATTCAATTAATTTGCTAGAGTGGCTCACAGGACTCAGGTAACCCGTTTATCTGATACTGGTAAGGAAATTATTGTTTTTCACTAGATTACTGGTTTATTATAAAAGGATATAACTCAGGAACAGCCAGATGGAAGAGATGCACAGGGCAGGTAAGGGGAAGGGATGTGGGGCCCTCTCCAGGTAGGCATTACCCCACATCTTCATGTGTTCACCAAGCCAGAAGCTCTCCAAACCTTGTCCATGTGGATTTTTGTGGAGGCTTCATTAAGTAGGCATGATTGATTAAATCATTGGCTCTCAGAGATTGATTCAACCTCCAGCTCCAGGTCACTGGGACTGAAACTTCCAACCCTCTAATCACAGGGTTGGTTTCTTGGCAACCAGCCCCGATCCTCAGGTGTGGTCAGAAAGTCACCTCATTAACATAACAAAAGACCTTTATTGTTCTCATCACTTAGAATATTCCAAGGGTTTTAGGAGCTCTGTGCTCAAGACAGAAAAAAAACAAATAAGCTCCAGAACTTGTTGCAACGATGTTGCTAACCTTTTTTTGATATCAGAGGGATTATTCATTATGAATTTGTACCAACTGAACAAACAATTAACCAAGTTTACTATTTGGAAGTGCTGAACAGGCTGCGTGAAAAAGTTAGACGACCTGAACTTTTCGCCAACAATTCATGGCTCTTGCATCACAACAATGCACCAGCTCACACGGTCTGGAATGGAGTTTTTAGTGAGTAAACAAATAACTGTATTGGAACATCCTCCCTACGCACCTGATCTGGCCCTCAATGACTTCTTTCTGTACCCAAAGATAAAGCAAATATTGAAAGGAAGACATTTTGATGACATTCAGGACATCAAGGGTAATATGACAACAGCTCTGATGGCCATTCCAGAA